>NW_019256979.1:16413-21584 GCF_002742605.1 Olea europaea var. sylvestris
TTTTATCCTATCAAATCTTGTTTTAAGTAGTAAACAAAATCTGCTTTCTTCTGCCACATGTTGATGGGTTTGTTATTTTTTTTTAATAAAAATAAATAATAATAAAAATGAACCATAATCGAGAATATGAATGGACGACAGGGGATTTGAAAATTTTCTCTAAATTTAATTTCAAATAATCCTTGTACAAAATTTTTATTATGTGTAATTGACTTATCTCTAAAGAATTCAATCTTAATTAAAATCTACATAAATTCTCCTTTATAACAATCTTGTTGGTCATATTTTTCATCTCATTTCAAGTCAAAACGAAATATACACCACAAATATTCACATTCAAAGTTCTAAGTGAAGAGGGCTTGACCCGTATTTTCAGAAGGATCTTACAACATTTTCGTTGGTTCACTAAAGATAGGATATTGAGGTGCAGTGTTTTATATTCCGTTTAAATATTTTTTTTCATGTTGATGAATTTTATACTCATGAAAGTTAGAGTTATGATATGATATGATATGAATGATATGACAATTTCGATACAATGATATGCATAAGCTCTTATTAGATTTAAAGATATGAGACAGTATGATTTTTCTGATACATATTTTAAAATATTTATACAAGATCACACCATTAATTTTTATATCCTACTGAGTATTCTCATATACTCACCCTTTTCCCTACTACTCACATGTTAGAACGAGTTGTTAGTTGTCGGGATATGTGGTGCAGTCGTGATGTTAAGATTCTTTGGACTTAATAAATCAAATCCAATGTAACATGACCAAAGATTTTATTTTCAGCTTTTGTTTTAATTTAATTATTATGTGGATCTGTGATTTAGGATTTGGGACACGGTTTATTTGATTATGTTTTTTTATGATTTATTTTCATTATTTTATATTGGTAGAACCAAAACTTTATTCACAATCAATTATTCAGAATAAAACACAATAGAGTATATTTGATCTTATCACACGAATTGAGATTTTTGGAAGTTGGCAGGGGAATTGGGTCACTAGAAATCTAAAGTTGACAGTGAAATGTTTCACAAAGTTGTTACTCATAGAAAATTTATCACAAGTTGACGAAAGTTCCTTTTAATAATTAATTTGTGATAGCTGGTTTCCATATATACTTACATTATCATATCAATTTTGGGGTAGCTAAATTAAATTGAGATAATAATTATTATATGTATTATAATTAGGTTTATGAATGGTTGGTTACAAACTTTAGGTTGTGTTTAATTATGTTTTAATTCACGAATTTTAGATATAAATTTAATTTTATCTTTCTAAATATATAAGAATAAAATATGACGTAGATACATCCTTGTTCTCTCCTTTTATTAAGCCCCTGTTTGATCCCCACTAAATTACATTATATTTTTCTTTCTCCTATTTTCAACCACACAATCTTTCATAAAATGATATTACACGTAAATCGAAAATTTTTCCTTCTTTTTCAACCACTCATTTTTTTAACAAAACACTATTCCCCCCATTTTCATTACCAAAACAGGGGGCCAAACATGGGAAGGGTTATTAAATTTTTACTTTGAGTAAACCACCTTCAAATAAATTGATAACTCGTTAATTGTCATGTTAAATTTCTTTAAAGAGATTTTTGGTAGCGATTCGAATTTATAAAAGTTGGGTAGTTACATCCCTAACCTTTTCAAAATTTGCAAACTTTATCTAACTTTCAATTTGTATCACCGGAGGTCCTTAACCTTTCTGAAAATGCATATGGAGTCCAATTTGACAGAAAAAGTCTATTCTACTACCTAGGAAATACAAAAATTGCATATTTTGAAAATTTTAAGTAGGGGTATTTTTTTTCCATACCAAAATTTTCCTTTGATTTAAAAATAAAAAATTATCAGTTCCATCCTTTTAGTTCTATCTATTTTGCCCCCGTTTGACCCCCATTAAATTTCATTACATTACATTCCATTTTTCTCTCTCCTATTTTCAACCACACAATCTTTCATAAAACAATATTACACGTAAATCGAAAATTTTTCCTTTTTTTTTTCAACCACTCATTTTTCAAAACAATACTATTCCACCCATTTTCATTTTCCGAAAATGGGGGCCAAACAGGGGCTTTATGTTGAGAGAGAAATAAATTGAACCATCTTCTACAATGTTTGATGAAGAAACCCATGAATCTGATGAAAAATCCCTCGTATATTGCTTGTCACATACGAGGAGCTATTGTCGAACCTATGTGTGGTGAGTAATTTTGTGTTTCATATATATATATATATATATATATATATATAGTGAAGTTTGTTGACAACTAGGAAGTGAAGTTTTTTCATATCGTGCAAATATTCATGTTTTTAGTGTTTTATTGAGTTGGGTAACCATAAAATGTGCAATCGCTCTGGGTCCCATATATGCATTGGTAATGTGTAAACAAAGGTTTGGGCTTGGTGACCATTTATCTTGAATATGCTTTTTAGGGGAAAATTCTACTTATTTTACCATAAAGCTACACACTATGGCGGTATATTATTTGCAAAGATGCTAAATTTTGTATACGAGCATGGTAAGATAACATATCTAGTACATCCTGATTGGTTTAATAGATTTCTTCTAGACAATGTTTTGAAGATGTTGGGATATTTTGAGAAAATGAGATATCATTATAGGGTTGAAAGAAGAGATTGAGTGAGACATCGTTTTGATTGGTTACCGATGAAGACTTTATGAATTTAGTAAAGAAATTTGGTGAATAGAGGATTTTCTAAGTTGTGGTGTTTGCTTGTGGTTCAAATGTTGGAATTGCCATTGGATGACAAAGTATAGGGCATGATATTTCGATTGTTAATGCTCACACAAGTGAGGTTTTGGAGGAGGTGGACGAAAAGGGAAAGCAAATGTTGAGGGACAAGTTGAGCAACATTCATGCTATGCTGTGAGGTTTATGATGACTGCCTAGAGGTTGATGACTTATATGTTGTGGATGAAATTGAGAGTGCAGGTGAAAGCGATGAAATGGAAGTGAATAGTGTGATGAATAAGAGCAAACTTTAGAGGCCTAACAAAAAGGAGTGAAGTGAATGGTGGTCATACTTGTGAAACTGTAAGTGCTGAAGAACATGATGACCACATTGATGAGGTACATGCAAATGAAGTTTATGTAGAGGTTGGCAGATGGAAATGCTAATGTTGGGACATAACATTAGGAGGGTGGTAAGAAGGACGATGCACCCGTTGCGGGTGAAAATGATGAACATACAAGTGAACATCGTTTTGTTGTAGAAGGTTTACAAAATGAATTTGTAGTTAAAGGAAATGTGTAGCATGCAGCTAATGATACACCACCTAGTCATGAAAATGTGAAGCCTCCCGTTGATACAAATGTAGAACCTCTTGCTGATGAAAATGTGGGATTTTTTGTTGAATATCTTATGGACCCTCCTCCTACTAATCAAAGTATGGAGCATCCTTTTGAACAACATTTTGAGTCACATTGGGATGGAAGTTTGGAACTTCTAGCTGATGGAAATGTGGAGAATGCAGCTAATGAACCAAATGAAAATGTGCATGATGCACCCTTTGTTGATGGGGAATATGACTTTGAAGGACTACTCGAGGAGTTCAGTGATCTAGAAATTGAGCAGGAGGAAGACGCAGCAGTAGGTGACAATGATGAAGATGTATTCTTCAAGTTTACGAACCATTTGATATTATTAGTGATGAAAATCTGACCATCAAGGTACTAAAGGTGTTGAAGATGATGATGGAACAGGCTATGATGACTCAGATGAATTTAGAAGCATTCCAAGTGATAATGTAGAAAGAGCATCTTCTTTATGAGCTAGGAATGAGTTTTGATTTAACCCAGCAAGTGAGATTGCTAAATCCAAAATTTCACATAGGTAATGAACTTTTGAATTTCTTGCACCTCTTATCACATTATAATGGGATAAATTAATCAAAAGATTTTTTCCATTCATGTAGGCATGAAGTTTGACAACATAAAGATATTGAAGGACGTAGTTTGTACAATATTCAATGATAAATAAAAGGAAAATCAGATATGTAAATGATGAAGGAAGCAAACTTGTAGTCAAATGTGTTATCACTTTGAGGGATGAACATACATGCATAATGATTTGGCAAAATACAAGAGTTCATTCTGGATACAAGGAAATACGTACATAAATTTTGATCTGATCCAAAATTGTCCATGAGTTGTTTCATTAAGATAGTTATGGAAATCACATACAGGGCGGAGGCAGAAAGATTTGTTAGGTGGGATGAAGTTTAAATTTTTTTTCAATGAACTCATACCATAAAGATGCTCTATGCTCACGAGATTTAATTTAAAAAGTTAAACTCATGTTGCTCATGCCAAACAAGGTCAGAATATATTTTCGGACAGTCATGTCAAAGTTCTAACAAATATATTTTTTACTAATAAAATTAAATATAGAGCATATTACTTATTTTGAGAATAACATCCATTTCATGATTGATATAAATAAATTTTTAATTCACAAGTATAAATAAGTAATATATGAAAATACATAAGAAAAATTTAATTACTTTCAAGCTTAGTCAAAGATGCTATATTTGATACTGTTAAAATATGTCATTTATCTTTACTTTAATCAATAAAAATTATTTGTTGTATATAAATTAATTTGATTATAAGTGAACTTTTTAAACTATATATATATTGTTATTGTTTATCATGAATGTGAATAAAATAAATATGTAATTGTTAGTTTAAACTACATTTGAATAATTGAACATTGGTATTGTGCTGAAAATGAAGTTAGTGGAGGTAAAATTAGTTTATGGGCTGGGCTAAATATTTATTCCTTTTGATTTCACGATGAATTTGGACTAAAATTTCCATATTTTCCATGTCATGGGCTTATGGGCTGGGGCAGGGCTCTCTCCATTCGCCCATGACTACATGTTTGAGATATTAAAGTATCAATGTTATAGGACAAGAGCCAAATATTTGGAACTTATTAATGGACATACAGCTGAGCAGTACAAGATATTGACTTTGGTGAGGAGCTAAAAAGAACAAATCCTGGTAATACAATGCGAATTTAAAGGCGCAAGACCTACATTCAAAAGACTTAACATATGTTTAGGGCTTGTAAAGAAAGTTTCAGAGCTAGGTGTAGGCCTTTGATAAAT
>NW_019256979.1:27181-29694 GCF_002742605.1 Olea europaea var. sylvestris
CAAAGAATGAAAGATAGAATTTTACGGACTATATAAAAATAAAAATCCAAAATGTGGTAAATAGTACTTCCCTTGAATCAAAATGGATGAGGTGGTGGGAAATTGGGTCCTGCTGTACCATCATCCGACGGAGGGGTGTTGTCCAAGGAGTTGCCGATCATCTCATTCATTTCCCACATCAAGGTAGACTGCTGTATCTGCTCAGCCTGGATAGCTCTCATGGTCTCCCAAGTTTCATTTACCCTCATCTGGATATCGTCCACCCGACCAAGATACATGTTCAACCTCCCATCGCATGACTGTAGCATGATCCCTAGCATCTCTGATGTAGTTCAATGCAAGGTGATTGTCCTTTTGTAAGCTTCCTAATTCAGTCCTCATGTTGCCAAAATCTTGAAAAAAACTGTGAAGGTCCCGGCTAATGCCCGTGGTGGTGGAGAAAATCTGTCTCAGCAATTGATTATCCATTTCAGCTAGTGGTGTTGGAGCCCGTGGGTGGTCCTGATTTTCAGGGATTTGACCTTGTTCTGCCTGCTGCCTACGTCGCTCGTTTTTCTGCTCTTCCCTGCGCTTAACCCGAGCCCTTGTTTGAGCGTCAAATGTAGTTCTCTTGATCATTGGGCTGGGTTTTTCAGGTAACTCATGTAAGAGAGCGACACCCGCAGCCCGACATATGCCACTAATTAGGCTCGGGAATATCAAAGTGGAGCGTCGATCCCTCCAAGTCCCCAATGAGTGCAGTTGATTGTAAATATGAGTAGCGAGATCAATTTTGTTACCTCGAGCCAAGTGGTAAATGAAACCTGCTGTCTGATCCTCAGCCACCTCATTCCAGTTAAAGTCAATTGGGAGGGGGACCACATTCTCCACGGTAAGCTGGTAATAATCATGAATGACCTCGGGAGAGAACATAATCCATTTTCCTCGCACCCAAGTCTGATGGAAATGTTCGGAGCCTGGCGTGTCAACGTCACTGTTGAATTTAGTGAAGAACTCTCGGCATAAGATCTCATAGAGTGGATGCGATCTCTCTACTAACTTTTGCCATCCACAGAGCTGAATTAAATTGACCAACTCAAACCCCGGGAAGTCATCAAGCTTAACAGATCTTTCAGCATGCAAAGTCCAATGGCGTACGATGTTTTCATATCGTGCCGCGGTAATTTCAGTTAGGAATCGCTGAACTTCGCCCGTGAGCTCTCGAGTACGGGCTGTACCTGTGGATGAGCTTGCATTTTCCTTCCCGCGCACTGTTCTTTTGGGAGGCATTCTGCAAATTTTGTAGGAATATATTCATTAAGTCGATGTGAAAAGCATAGGCAAGAAATAAGAAAAATTTAATAAGCGAATAAGCATTGCACAAATTCCCCAAACTTTCCTAGATGCATGCGTGGTAATATGGTGTGCACTTGGCAAGCTGTGATGTTTAGTTGAATTCACGTAATTTGCCAATAAGAAAAAAATGTGAAAGATTAGGTGTATCTAATCAACATTTCAGAATTTGGAACCATGACCGAGTGCCCACCTTCGGCCCTTGACATCATTGAGAATTAGCAAAATTTTCCAGGACAATCTCTGGGCATATCAAAGTATTCGTTGAAGTGTAGCACATATTCGAATTTCAAATCAATTGGAGGTTGTTTGGTGTGTCAAATGAAGATGCAAAATAGGGGACGGAGGGTGCTGTGTGCGGTGTCTTAATCATGTGTCTATGCATAGGCAAGTTTGGTATTTGGAATGTCCAATTCGTGTGGTACGGGAATTCAGCATATTACCCCAGTGTATATATCCAAAGCGCAAAGTCACTAAAATGCATGACTCATTTCACCTTGACAATAGATCAAGCATTTTGCATGCCATTGTATGGGATCTCTAGAATTTCAACAATTGGAGTTTAAGTCATGCCCAAAAGGACACACATTCAACAATATAGCATCTATGACTATGAGAGATGTGCTTTTCAAATTAATGTACATAGGAATGCATCCAAAAATGTAATTTAATTCCTCCACAAATCACAGGCAATGCAAGAAGCATCATAAAACATAGAGTAGTCATGTGGCATTTCATCAAACACATTGCATGCATAATGTGAAGGTGGTACCAATTGAAAGAATTGAGTTTTAGAATCATTCCAATTTTTCTCACAACACAAGCATATCAAATCCAAACTTACATGAACCAACCCAATCTCCCTCAAATCCTCAAAATTGAAATTTCACATGTGAAGAACCCTAAAACACATACCTTGGAATTGTAGGGGTTGAATGTAGTTCCAAAACAAATCTCCTTTAGATGATAGTGCAACTTCAACCACGAGATTTGTGTGTAGTGTAGGTAAGTGGAATTCAATTGTGTGTAGAAATCGTGTCCAAAGTGAATTTGGGCAAGAGAGGAGTTGGGAAGAAAATGAGTGGGGAATAAAATAAAAAAAGCCATGCGGCCGCATAGTTCAAGTGGCTCTTGCCATAGTGCGGTTGCACTGTGTGACCGCACGAGTAAATTTTTTTTTT
>NW_019256979.1:31399-32846 GCF_002742605.1 Olea europaea var. sylvestris
CCCCCAGGCTCCAATCGGGATAGGTGATCCGCTACTACATTCTCATTGTCCTTCTTGTCTCGTATCTCGATATCAAATTCTTGCAGCAATAGCACCCAACGAATCAACCTCGGCTTTGCATCCTTCTTTGTGAGTAGATACTTCAATGCAACATGATCTGTGTAGACAATGACTTTAGACCCGACAAGGTATTACCTGAATTTGTCGAATGTATATACTATAGCCAATAGCTCCTTTTCAGTGGTGGCATAATTGATTTGCACATCATTTAGAGTCCTACTTGCATAGTAGATCACATGAAAAATCTTGTTCCTCCGCTGTCCTAATACTACACCTACGGCGTGATCACTTGCATCACACATCAATTCAAAAGGGAGTTCCCAGTCTGGTGCCATAATTACTGGTGCTGTCGTAAGCTTCTCCTTTAAGGTGTTGAATGCTGTGAGGCGTTCTTCATTAAACTCAAAGGTTATGTCTTTCATTAGTAGATTGCATAACGGTTTAGTGACCTTCGAGAAATCTTTTATAAATCTTCTGTAGAACCTCGCATGCCCCAAGAAACTAGGAACTCCTTTAACTGATGTAGGTGGTGGTAACTTCTCAATAACTTGAATTTTTGCCTTGTCCACCTCAATTCCTTTTGCTGAGATTCGATGCCGGAGTACAATGCCTTCTTGCACCATAAAGTGGCATTTCTCCCAATTTAAAACCAGGTTAGTCTCCTTGCATCTCTGTAAGACCAAATTCAGGTGCTTTAGATATTCATCGAATGAAGATCCAAATACTGAGAAGTCGTCCATGAAAACTTCAATAAACCTTTCAATCATATCGGAGAATATTGCCATCATACATCTCTGAAATGTGGATGGAGCGTTGCAAAGACCAAAAGGCATCCTACGATAGGCAAAAGTACTATAGGGACAGGTGAAAGTGGTCTTCTCCTGATCTTCTAGTACGATCCATGCACTATCTAAAATTGGGTAGATAATTTCTGCATCCAGTAATTTCAGTATCTCTGCCCTGACCACTTCCTTCATGTTTGGATTTAATCTTCTCTGACCAGCCAATCTTTCTAACATCTGATCGATGAATGGGAGGGGGAAATGATCCTTTCGTGTGGCTGCATTGAGCATGCGATAGTCGATGCAAACTCTCCATCCCGTAACTGTTCTGGTGGGAATTAATTCATTCTTCTCATTTTTCACCACTGTGATTTCCCCTTTTTTCGGTACCACTTGAATTGGGCTAATCCATGCACTATCTGAAATTGGGTAAATAATTCCTGCATCCAGTTATTTCAATATCTCTGCCCTGACCACTTCCTTCATGTTCGGATTTAATCTTCTCTGTCCCTCTATACTTGACTTGCAATTTTCCTCCATTAGAATCTTATGCATGCACAGAGAAGGGCTGATTCCTTTAATGTCAGCTATTGTCCACCCAATCG
>NW_019256979.1:38395-40273 GCF_002742605.1 Olea europaea var. sylvestris
AATAATCACTTATTTGTCAATGCATTTGATTTGATACATTGTGACATTTACCTTTACATTTGAAATCAAACGCATTTATCCCCTGTTTGGACCCCATTTTTTGGTAATAAAAATAGGTGGAATAATGTTTTTTTGAAAAATGAGTGGTTAAAAAAGAAGGAAAAATTTTCGATTTACGTATCTTATTATTTTATGGAAGATTGTGTGGTTGAAAATATGAGAGAGAAATAGAATGTAATGGAATGTAATTTAATGGGAGCCAAACAGGGGCTTATATTTAAAGTCTTGAACATTATGATCAATCTCTTCCCCAGTGTGATTTTTATGCGAAGGGTTCCAATCTTTTTTCATACGTCAATTTGCCAATTTGTTTTATGTTGATCGTCAAGCTCAAAAAAAATGTTCGACTATGTCCATGATTCTTGATCTAGACTCTCGTGTCTTCATCCTTAGTTGATTCCGCAATAATCACTTTTGATACTTGAATTCAATTTGTTAGAATTAAATGTAATTTGTTTGTGATTATCAAAACAAGAAGTCAACCATTAGTCTAACAATTTCCCCTGTTTTGATTATGACAAAAAAGATGATTTGCAATACAAATATTAAACAAATTGAATTGGGCAAGGAACGTAAAATTTAAATTTTACAAATATCTTTCCCCTATCGTTCTCACTTAAGCTTTCCCGTCGACATGCATATAAAATTTAAGTTACCCCTAACAAAGTTCTCCCTGTTTTGCACAATCAACTACTTATCTTTCCCCTTTAGGTATAAGCAAAATGAAATAAAAGCACATATGAAATTCATAAAGAAGTCAACCAGTCATAAAGAACTTAATCATTCATAATATGCCATATAGTCAAACAAAAGTTTGAAATTGGAAATTTATAACTCGATAAACAATAGTCACATAGCAAAGGTAGATAACATAGGACATCTGAAATATGATATAAATAAGCTAAGGCATTGGAGGCAGGAAGTGAGCATAAAAATCCATGAAGCTGCATGTTGTGCCTCTATCTCAGCTTGTCGCGGCTGCATCTCGATCTGGTGTTCCTTGATAGTAGTCTACTGTGCTTAAATCTGAAGAAGTAGGCTACCCAGCTATCGATCGAAGAGGTGAGTGAGTCGATGCACCTGTAGAGGAGTTTATATTGCTCTTCGGTAAATGTGAACGACCACTAGATGGATGGGGTGCAATGGAGCCTGGAATATTAGAGGTGGGAGCTGGAGCTTCAGGCTTGTCCTCCATTTCTTCTTTGGTTTTCTCTTCTAAAGCAAGAGTGTAGGGACCGGAGGTAGGGTCAAATCCTTTGTGTCAGCTACCCACCGACCGTGGTCTTTCGTGATTTTCATGCATTTAAGTGTTTGGATATTTATGGTATCGATGGGTCGAAGTGAAACAAAAATCTCATCATCCAAGGAAACGTTAAAATATTTATAGTTTTGGGTGAGAAGCATACTATAAGGCAAAGCATTGACATGACGTGATGAATGAACTAATTTCATGAGTCCTAATGCAATAGTGGGAGAGTCTAATTTACGACCGACAAGAAATGAGTCGAGAAATAAAAAGATCGAATGCGCTAACTTCATCATGGTGACCTTTTCTGGGTAAAATAACATGTGCAATGATGTTATGCAGTAGCTTGCATGGAAGAGTCGATTTACACTAATTTTAGTTATGTTTTCAAAATCCTTTCTAGTAACTCAATGACAAGCTTCAGTAGCATCATAACCCTCGAATGTGGGATGTGCTTTTGAAGAAAAAATTGTGCTACATGGTTCTAGTTTCAAAATATCACGAATGAGTGTTCTGGTCATCACAATGCATTTATTTTTAAGTAAACATAAAATTCTATCCAAACGAAGATG
>NW_019256980.1:0-1119 GCF_002742605.1 Olea europaea var. sylvestris
GCGTAACTTTTGCACACGTGGAAATGTAGCGAACGTTTTGGATTGAACTCACCACTTCGTCGTGACGTATGAGGGATTTTGCCAAGTTTTTGAAAGAATGAGCACTTTTATATTTGGAAAGCTTCGATAGTCGGCATACGAAGAATCGAGCGTAACTTTTGCACACGGTGTCCGTTTTGGGCCATCAGTACTTTTTGGAAATGTAGCGACCGTTTTGGATTGAACTCACCACTTCGTCGTGACGTATGAGGGATTTTGCCCATTTTTTGAAAGAATGAGCACTTTTATATTTGGAACGGTTGGATAGTCGGCATACGAAGAATCAAGCGTAACTTTTGCACTCGATGTCCGTTTTGGGCCCATAAGTACTTTTTGGAAATGTACCGACCGTTTTGGATTGAACTCACCACTTCGTCGTGACGTATGAGGGATTTTGGCCATTTTTCGAAAGAATGAGCACTTTTATATTCGGAACGCTTGGATAGTTGGCGTACGAAGAATTGAGCGTAACTTTTGCACAGGATGTCCGTTTTGGGCCCATAAGTACTTTTTCGAAATATACCGACCCTTTTGGATTGAACTCACCACTTCGTCGTGACGTATGAGGGATTTTGGCCATTTTTCGAAAGAATGAGCACTTTTATATTCGGAACGCTTGGATAGTTGGCGTACGAAGAATTGAGCGTAACTTTTGCACAGGATGTCCGTTTTGGGCCCATAAGTACTTTTTCGAAATATACCGACCCTTTTGGATTGAACTCACCACTTCGTCGTGACGTATGAGGGATTTTGGCCATTTTTCGAAAGAATGAGCACTTTTATATTCGGAACGCTTGGATAGTTGGCGTACGAAGAATTGAGCGTAACTTTTGCACAGGATGTCCGTTTTGGGCCCATAAGTACTTTTTCGAAATATACCGACCCTTTTGGATTGAACTCACCACTTCGTCGTGACGTATGAGGGATTTTGGTCATTTTTCAAAAGAATGAGCACTTTTATATTCGGAACGCTTGGATAGTTGGCGTACGAAGAATTGAGCGTAACTTTTGCACACTGTGTCTTTTTTGGGCCCATAAGTACTTTTTGGAAATGTAGCGACCGTTTTGGATTGAACTCAC
>NW_019256981.1:0-1119 GCF_002742605.1 Olea europaea var. sylvestris
TTCTGAGTTCAATCCAAAACGGTCGCTTCATTTCCAAAAATTACTTATGGGCCCAAAACGGACAACGTGTGCAAATGTTATGCTCAATTCTTCCTACGCCGGCTCTCCAAGCGTTCCAAGTATGCAAGTGCTCATTCATTTTAAAAATGGCCGAAATACCTCATACATCACGACAAATTTCTGAGTTCAATCCAAAACGGTCGCTTCATTTCCAAAAATTACTTATGGGCCTAAAACGGACAACGTGTGCAAATGTTATGCTCAATTCTTCCAACGCCGGCTCTACAAGCGTTCGAAATATGCAAGTGCTCATTCTTTTGAAAACTGGCCGAAATCCCTCATACGTCACGACGAAGTTGTGAGTTCAATCCAAACCGGTCGCTACATTTCCAAAAATTACTTTTGGGCCCAAAACGGACAACGTGTGCAAATGTTACGCTCAATTCTTCTTACGCCGGCTCTCCTTGCGTTCGAAATATACAAGTGCTCATTCTTTTGAAAACTGGCCGAAATCCTTCATACGTCACGACGAAGTTGTGAGTTCAATCCGAAACGGTCGCTACATTTCCAAAAAGTACTTATGTGCCAAAACAGACAACGTGTACAAAAGTTATCCTCAATTCTTCTTACGTCGACTCTCCAATCGTTCCAAATATGCACGTGCTCATTCTTTTTATAAATGGCCGAAATACCTCATACATCACAACAAAGTTCCGAGTTCAATCCAAAACGGTCGCTTCATTTCCAAAAATTAATTATGGGCCCAAAACGGACAACGTGTGCAAATGTTACGCTCAATTCTTCCTACGCCGGCTCTCCAAGCGTTCGAAATATGCAAGTGCTCATTCTTTTGAAAACTGGCCGAAATCCCTCATACGTCACGACGAAGTTGTGAGTTCAATCCAAAACGGTCGCTACATTTCCAAAAAGTACTTATGGGCACAAAACGGACAACGTGTGCAAATGTTATGCTCAATTCTTCTTACGCCATATCTCCAAGCGTTCCAAATATGCAAGTGCTCATTCTTTCGCAAACTGGCCGAAATCCCTCATACGTCACGATGACGTTGTGAGTTCAATCCAAAACGGTCGCTACATTTCCAAAAAGTACTTATGGGC
>NW_019256982.1:0-1119 GCF_002742605.1 Olea europaea var. sylvestris
ATATTTTGTTCAACGATAGATTTGTTGTTGTTGGTTGGTTTCTTTTTTTTCGATATATTTCCTATTGTTCGGGTCATGAAAATGTATGCTTTTTTTTTGGCTTCTTTTATATGAGAATATTGTTTTCAATGCGCATACTCTTAGTTATGTTTCCAATTTTATTGAGTTGATTTTTATGGTTTCTTTCTTTCAGCAATACAATGAGTAAGTAATATTGGACACCTACATCTGTACAACTTTAAATTCTTGAATCTATATTTAATCAAGAGAATAAAACCCCAAACAAGTCAAGGATCATACAGATAGTCTCCGAACTATCGTTGCATGGGAAAATCTCTAATATGAATGTTTATAATTGGTTTAAGAGTAGACGTGTTCGTTTAAGAAGGCTGAACCTATCCACAAAAGCATACGATTCTGAACTTGTAATTCAGCCAAGGGTACAAAAAGACAAATTGCGTAAGAGACATATAGGTGTGATTTGTTGTTTAAATGTGATTTCTTGTTGGTTTAATATTTTTTACGTTATTTTAACATAAATATTTTGTATTATAGAAATATCTACAAGTTCTACACATATGCCAGGAAGAAGGATGAGATGTTGTCCTAAATTCACAGCAGGTTTCGTATATTGAATATATTTTTTTATAATTTTTTTTGCATCCGGCTATTTATTTGGTCATGTTGTAGTACACTTTCTTTCATCTTGTTTTTGTGAAATTATTTTTTAATCCAATTTTTGCACTTCTGTTGTCTTTCAACAACCTTATACTAATTTTATGATTGTAGATTCTATTGATCAGTATGTCAAATTACAGAAAGATCATCATATTGATGAAAACATTGGCGTGGAAAAGCAATTTGAAGATGACAATATGCAATCTCAATGTGGTTCACATGTTCCTATCAGTTTAGATCGTTCTAAGAGAATATAATATATGAAATATTCCAGTTGAACCTTATATTCTTTCCGTCTTGTACAATTTGTAAACATTGTGATGTAAAAAAATTTTACAAAAAAAAGTAAGGATTTTTGTTGTTGTGATGGAAAGGTTAAATTATAGCTGAATAGTGTTCCCCCTGAATTGTATGAGCTATTTACTTCTACTTCATGTGAAG
>NW_019256983.1:0-1119 GCF_002742605.1 Olea europaea var. sylvestris
TGTCGGAATGGGCTCAAATTTGACAGATTGATCGAAAACAAAAATCGCGCCGAGGAAATTTCGTCATTTTTCGCGACTGTGTCAAAATTGGCTAAAATTTGACAAGTTGATCGGAAACAAAAATCACGCCTGGGGCAATTTCGTCATTTTTCACGACTGTGTCGAAATGAACTCAAATTTGACGGGTTTGTCGGGAACAAAAATCGCGCCTGGGCAATTTCATCATTTTTTGCGACTGTAACGGAATTGGCTGAAATTTGATTTGTTGATCGAAAACAAAAACCGCCCCGGGGGCAATTTCGTCATTTTTCTCGACTGTGTCAGAATTTGCTGAAATTTGGCAGTTTAATCTGAAATAAAAATCGCGCCGGGGGCAATTTCGTCATTTTTCTCGACTGTGTCGGAATGGGCACAAATTTGACAGATTGATCCAAAACAAAAATCCCGCCGGGGAAATTTCGTCATTTTTCGCTACAGTGTCGGAATGGGCTAAAATTTTACAGGTTGATCGGGAACAAAAACCGCTCCGGGTGTAATTTCGTCATTTTTCGCTACAGTGTCGGAATGGGCTAAAATTTTACAGGTTGATCGGGAACAAAAACCGCTCCGGGTGTAATTTCGTCATTTTTCGCGACTACGTCGAAATTGGCTCAAATTTAACCGGTTGATCGGAAACAAAAATCGCGCTGGGGGCAATTTCTTCATTTTTTCTCGACTGTCTCGGAATTGGCTGAAATTTGGTAGATTGATCGGAAATAAAAATCGCGCTGGGGGTAATTTCGTCATTTTTCTCGACTGTAACGGAATGAGCTCAAATTTGACAGGTTTATCGGGAACAAAAATCGCGCCGGGGCAATTTCATCATTTTTTGCGACCGTGTCAGAATTTGCTGAAATTTGACTTGTTGATCGGAAACAAAAACCGCCCCGGGGGCAATTTCTTAATTTTTCTCGACTGTGTCAGAATTGGCTGAAATTTGACAGTTTGATCAGAAATAAAAATCGCGCCAGGGGTCAATTTCATCATTTTTCTCGATTGTGTCGGAATGGGCTCAAATTTGACAGATTGATCGGAAACAAAAACCGGGCCGAGGAAATTTCGTCATTTTTCGCGACTGTG
>NW_019256984.1:0-1119 GCF_002742605.1 Olea europaea var. sylvestris
AAGTTATGAAGCAGAGTTGTGAACAATGTGGAGCAGATCACAGTACTGCTACTTGCCCAATTCTAGCACAAGGAGTAGAACATGTAGAATTCGCACAATGGGGTCAACGCCAGCAGAATAACCCACATCCAGAAACCTTCAATCCAGGCTGGAGAAAACACCCAAATTTCTCGTGGGCTAATCAGAATCAAAATAGACCACAAGGGCAATATCAGCAGCAAGACAAAAAGCCACCATTGGAGGATATGTTTGAGAAATTTATGGCACAAACCAATCAGTACATGGAAGCCAATAACCAATTTATGCGAAGGACAGAAACAACGCTTCAAGATCAAAGTGCAGCGATCAAGAACTTGGAGACACAAGTGGGACAGATAGCAATTTCCATGACGAGTAGAGCACCGGGAAACCTTCCCAGTAATACTGAAATTAACCCTAAGGAACATGCAAAGGCTATAACAACCAGAAGTGGAGTACAACTGCCGGAACCACATGTAAAAAGTTCGGGAGCCAACAAGGAATCAACGCCAACCTTGGAGGAAGAAATTATGGAGCAAACTGACAATGCAACGGGAGATGAGGTTAAGAAGAATTCCAAGACATCATAGGGTAAAAATACTAATCCTGTTAACCCTCATGAGCCTCCTATTCCGTTTCCACAAAGGTTGAGAAAACATATAATGGAGCAGCAATACAGTAAGTTCCTTGAAGTCTTCAAGAAACTGCATATCAACATCCCATTTGCTGAAGCACTTGTCCAGATGCCGAGCTATGCAAAATTCCTGAAGGATATCCTCTCCAACAAGCGAAAGATAGAGGAAAATGAAACAGTGATGCTAACTGAGGAATGTAGTGCCAGAATCCAAAGAAAACTACCTCCAAAACTAAAAGATCCAGGGACTTTTACTGTACCTTACACTATAGGAAATTGTCATTTTGATAAGGCTCTATGTGATTTAGGTGCAAGTATTAATTTAATGCCTCTCTCTGTTTTCAGGAAACTCGGTTTGGGAGAAGCAAAAGCCACAATAATGATATTACAGTTAGCAGATAGATCCCTTACACATCCAAGAGGAATCATTGAAGACGTGCTGGTAAAAGTGGAGAAGTTCATATTTC
>NW_019256985.1:0-1119 GCF_002742605.1 Olea europaea var. sylvestris
GTGCGCCTGTGCAATTGTTCATCGTACAATAAGCAATCATATAAGCCGACCAGGCTGCAATTATATAAGCCGACAAGGCTTTAAATATTTTCAATCTCTTCAATAAAAGGGTGGGACAAGCCATTACTTACTTGAGAAGTGGAATTTTAATGAAGATTGTGGAATTACACCGTCGAGAATGATCCTGTTTTCTGAACTAGGAGTAAGCCGATCGCAATTTTAAAAATTTTAATAATAGCTCCAAGTGCATTCACAATGGCCCCTACAAATTGAGACAGAGACATCTTTTAGAATCAACATGCATAATACCGATGAAAGAAAGTATTACATTCTTTATATAGCTCAAGGCTTAAATAAATACAAATTGTCTGTCATTGAAATTTTGGCAAAACTGTAGTTGCTGACAGACTTATTGCTATACATAAATTTTCACTTACTTAAAATGTGCCTTCACACTACCAAATAGAGCTATAAAATGGCACAAGTTTCCAAGTAGTGAGTTATACTTTGTTTGTCAGAAATTCCTGCTTGTGAGATGGTCCTACAATCAGTGCTCTAAATCTTATCAAGTGTTAAGATCTTATAATGAATTAAATTAGATTTGAATCTCCATCAAAATAATTTATTCATACTTCAATTATCATCGAGTAGAATAGGGCAAGGGATTCTGAGAGATGAAGTTCTTCTATTTAGACCATTTCCTCTGATACGGATTTTTTCAAGTTTTGCTTTGTTCTTTGATTAGTACACAACTGCACACAATTTGGACAGTATCACACTGCCAAAAAGTTTTGTTTGGGAGCAACAATTCATGCCTGAAGTTGTAATTTGTGACAAATCATTTCAGGTTAGATGCTATTTGGCCAGTACCACACTATCGAAAAACCCCATATTTTTTTGCAAGACGGAATTGTCTAGACAGACATTGTTGTTCTGTTGAGTATCATAGCTTTTTTATTCTTAGTCGACTGCCTCAGTTCCATGCCAGTTAACACTAAAATGTATCCCATTCTCATTTTTCATTCAATAAATAAAAAATCATGACCCACGGTTGTATAAAGTTTCACAAGTAGATTTATAATCAAATCGCACAATAAATTCTTAGTCCCACCTGTACTG
>NW_019256986.1:0-1119 GCF_002742605.1 Olea europaea var. sylvestris
GTTGCGTTCAACAGTTTCATAGCAAGGTTCATATTTCTTGTAATTAAAGGGTCAAGTTATATTATAACTTTGGTTCCTTTATTTAATAAATCATTGGGTCAAGTTTCAAAATGGGATTTTAGCTTTTTTCGGTTGTGATTCAATCTTTTATGGGTTTTGGAGCTACTATCATTACGTGGGTTCACATTAGTTGGTATCGGAGCTTTGGCTCTAAAATCAAAGTCATATCTATATCTTTCTAGATTTTTTTTCGTCTTTTTCATCGAGTTTCCATCGTTTTCTTGATTCTTCATCATCTTGTTGAGTCTTTTACATCAACATAAATGCCAATACAATTTTGTTTCGATCTTTCTAGCCTTTGTTGATTTTTTGCGTATATAGTGTTAAAAAATGAAAATTCAAAAAAAAATCCAAGCCAAAAAGAGGCTTATTCGATTTCAAGAAATTCTTAGTTGAGAATTCTTGAAGCACAATTTATTTCAAGAAATCAATTCAATACCTAAATCATCTATTGATATCAATTTTGTTGTGAAAAATATATAAATCGATTTTAAGAAACACTTTCTTGAATTTCTTGGTCGTATTTTCATTCAATTCTTCTATTCATTCCTTTCTTAAGTCCTTTCCTCGAGTCAATATCCCTCTTAAATTACTTGTACTTCGTTTGAACCTCACAAGGGTGGAAAATTATTGTTTGAGATCAAATTTTCACTTAGAGAACTTGAAAGAAAGCATTGAGAGGAAAAAAGATAAAAATGGTGAGATTATTAGAGGGAAAAGCCAAATTGAATGATACACGAGTGCAAACACATCGGTAAACAACAATTTATGTTATAGGATTTTGGAAAAGAAAAGATCGATATCTAGGTAGGAGAATAATCAATTCTTCATTGCAATGCAACCAAATTTTAAGGGGATGAATGTGATGTGTGGGGAATTTAATGATAGATCGGATATGTAGGATGCATTGATTGCAAACTTATAAAGGGGACAAACAAGGAGAGTTCCTGATATTAGGAGGCAAAGCATCCTAGTACTGAAATTAACCAAATGTCAGTACTTGAAATTGATAGGATAAGGAATAGAAAAGGTAGGCGTGAAAGGGGGTCTAGAAGAAAT
>NW_019256987.1:0-1119 GCF_002742605.1 Olea europaea var. sylvestris
TCCCTCATACGTCACGACGAAGTGGTGAGTTCAATCCAAAACGGTCGTTACATTTCCAAAAAGTACTTATGGGCCCAAAATGGCCGTGTGCGAAAGTTATGCTCAATTCTTCATACGCCGACTATCCAAGCGTTCCAAATATGCAAGTGCTCATTCTTTCAAAAAATGGCTAAAATCCTTCATACGTCACGACGAAGTTGTGAGTTCAATCCAAAACGATCGCTACATTTCCAAAAAGTACTTATGGGCCCTAAACGGACACCGTCTGCAAAAGTTACGCTCAATTCCTCGTACGCCGACTCTCCAAGCGTTACAAATATGGAAGGGCTCAAACTCTAGAAAAAAGGTCGAAATCCCTCATACGTCATGACGAAGTCTTGAGTTCAATCCAAAACGGTCGCTACATTTCCCAGAAGTACTTATGGGCCCTAAACGGACAACGTCTGCAAAAGTTACACTCAATTCCTCGTACGCCGACTCTCCAAGCGTTACAAATATGGAAGGGCTCAAACTTTAGAAAAAAGGCCGAAATCCCTCATACGTCATGACGAAGTCTTGTTTTCAATCCAAAACGGTCGCCACATTTCCAAAAAGTACTTATGGGCCCGAAACGGACACCGTGTGCAAAAGTCACGCTCAACTCTTCGTACGCCGACTATCCAAGCGTTCCAAATATGCAAGTGCTCATTCTTTCAAAAAATGGCTAAAATCCCTCATACGTCACGACGAAGTTGTGAGTTCAATCCAAAACGGCCGCTACATTTTCAAAAAGTACTTATGGGCCCTAAACGGACACCGTCTACAAAAGTTACGCTCAATTCCTCGTACGTCGACTCTCCAAGCGTTACAAATATGGAAGCTCTCATTCTTTAGAAAAAAGGCCGAAATCCCTCATACGTCACGACGACGTCTTGAGTTCAATCCAAAACGGTCGCTACATTTCCCAAAAGTACTTATGGGCCCAAAACGGACACCGTACGCAAAAGTTACGTTCAATTCTTCGTACGCCGACTATCCAAGCGTTCCAAATATGCAGGTGCTCATTCTTTCAAAAAAGGGCTAAAATCCCTCATACGTCACGACGAAGTTGTGAGTTCAATCCAAAACGGTCGCTACATT
>NW_019256988.1:0-1119 GCF_002742605.1 Olea europaea var. sylvestris
TGTTGTAACTCAAAGATAAGGATCGGAGCATGGGGTAGTCAGCGAAATTCGCCGGTAAAAATCCTCCGATTCTGTTGAAGCTTAAATTAATGGCGACGAGTTGGCTATAAATATTCACAGGCTTTAAGACCACGACACTTGTAAAGCTGTTGTTAGCGAGGTTGATTTGCTGCAGTGAAGGCAAGAGGAAGAACCAGGGTTCAAGAGTTCTGGTGAACGAGTTCTCGCTGAGTTCGATTACCATTAACTGAGTCAGTCCCTCGAATGATGACTTGTAGAGAGGCCCGGATAGAGAATTTGCCTTCGCAGCAAGTTCATTAAGGTTTGTCGGGAGTTTCGGGAGAAACCCAGTGAGCCTGTTGTAGCTCAGGTCAAGTCTCGTCAAGCTGGTGAGTGAGTTGATTGAATTTGGCAAGGGCCCAGAAAGAGAATTACGTGAAAGATCAAGAGTAAGTAAAGATTTAAGACTGGTTAAAGATTGCGGGACTGAGCCAGAAAATGTGTTGACTCGAAGGATTAACTGTTGAAGGTTGGGTAAAGACGAAAGAGATGACGGGATTGGACCGTAAAATTGGTTCTCTGCAAGGTCGAGGGCTATGAGCTGAGTTAACCTGGAGACGAGTGGAGTGAGTGTACCAGTGTATCCTTGTGAGTCAAGGGTGATATGTGTGACTCGGTTGCCACTGCAAGTGATGCCACAAATGAAGTGAGTTACACGAGGCTCGGAGCATGGGTCGGTGGTGAAATCCCAGGTGGCTAGGCAGGAATTGGGAGGAATAGAGGAGGGTTTTACAGAGGATTTGAAGGCTCGGAGGGCTGAGATATCTGAGGAAAGGGTAAGAGAATGGACTGAAACAAGAGAGAAAAGTGCGAGGAGGATGAAAATGAACCTCTTGGAATTTGACATGATGAAACTTGGCCAATTTTCAATGACTGGTTTGGCTTCAATCAGGTAAATATATATAAAGAAAGAACAAAAAATTAAAAAAATTAGAGTTTTGGGGCATCTTTCGTAGGTGAGGACTGATTAGAGAAGTGGGGTTTTCTTCTCCAGTTGGACACAGCAATAAAGCACTAACAATTAGTTGGAAGAATATTGGGAGTTTGTTTCAATGGCCA
>NW_019256989.1:0-1119 GCF_002742605.1 Olea europaea var. sylvestris
TTATTTCATTAACGTTTATTATTTTTTCACAATAAATTTTTCAATATAATTTACATCATTTTATTAGGAAATTTTACATTAAAAATGATGTCAAAAATTCTAAAATCGTTACGGTTTAAATGTAATTTGAATTACTTTCAAATTATTTTTTCATTAAACTTAAATTTCATTTACTTCCTACATCAAATTTGATTTACTCGTCGTTAGCTCAACGTCCATAAATGACATGGTAAACAAAACTATACATGCAACAAAATTCATTTAACAATATTGATAGTGATAGAATTATAAGACACTTTCAAGATATCAAAATATGTATTAACTTATTTTTATAAATATTATGTTGTTTTAAAAAATTATACATTAATTTTTGGAGCTAAGCACAAACCACGAGAATGACCTCGCAAGTGTCCGCGCCCTCACATGTCCAGCGGGGTCCCTATGAATAAAATAATCCCAACCTCATGTGTGTGTTGTGTGAACCCCGCGATCATTCATGTGAACACTATAGCACGACTCTAATTTTTGACCCCACAACCCAAAACGGTTGGGCCCGCCCTTGCACTTGGCTAAGGTCACAATGAGGCAAATATTTTCGTATTGGTCTCATTGACGCCGCAGAAGCATAGTGTGGCCTCAGCTAGACCCGTCTGAGACAAGGTTTCGGAGAAAAGCACATTTAGACATCGAAGAAAGCACATCAAAATTCCATTTTTAGGAGAAATCGAAGAGAGAACTCAAGAAATTCAAGGGAATTCAAGTGTAAAATATCCGAACTCTTGAAATTGAAGAACGTTGAAATTCATTCTATTTTTTCGTTCTTAAATTTACAGATTGATGTCTGTGTCAACTTATTCATGTCTTGATTTTTGCATCATGTTTCTTGGCTAGATTATTGTTAGTATGAGTGATGTAATTAATTAACTTCTACTCTACTCTTGTCTTGATTCAGTATTTGGGTTTTACCTTATATAAATTCTGTTATATTGACAATATTTTCATGTTTACTAATGAAAATGAACTTATGCCCCAGTTTGTCATCCTTAAACAAATTAAATTGTTTACTACAGTATCATTTTTCACCACACATTCACACAATAAAATATTCTACGCATAAAT
>NW_019256990.1:0-13660 GCF_002742605.1 Olea europaea var. sylvestris
CAATTTAAATTTCAAATGGTTTTCCCATCCAATTGACACATGACAACAATGCAAGCGTTAAATAACGTGTCAAAAATCAGTTTTTAAATAGCAATGTTCAATCGATCAAAACCATGCTACAAGTCCACTATGGTGTACACTTTAGTTTACACCTTGCCCCGCAACATTACTCCATTACACAGTTTAAATTTCAAAGAGTTTTTCCATTTAATTGACACTTGACAACAATGCAAGTGTCAAACAACGTGTCGAAAACTAGTGTACAAATGGCAAAGGTTAATAGGTAAGAACCATGCTATATGTACACTATTGTGTACTCACTTTAGTTTATACTTTGCCACGTAACCTTACCCTGTTGGGCAGTTTAAATTTCTAACAGTTTTTGCATCCAATTAACAATTGACAACAATGCAAGTGTCAAAAATTAGTGTACAAATAGCAAAGTTCAATCGGTACGAACCATGCTACATGTACACTATGGTGTACACTTTAGTTTACACTTTGCCACGTGACATTACCCTGTTGGATAGTTTAAATCTCAAATTGTTTTCCAACCCAACTGATAGTTGACAACTATGCAAGTGTCAAACAACGTGTCAAAAATCAGTATACAAATATCATAGTTCAATCGCTAAGTACCTTGCTACATGTACACTATGCTGTACACACATTAGTTTACACTTTGCCACGTGATATTACCCTGCTAGACAATTTAAATTTCCAACAATTTTCCCTTCCAATTGACACTTCCCAACAATGCAAATGTTAGGCAATGTGTCAAAAATCAGTGTACAAATAACAAAGTTCAATCGGTAAGAACCTTGCTAGATGAACAATACGATGTACACTTTAGATTACACTCAGTCACGTGACATTACCCTGTTGAACAGTTTAAATTTCAAACATTTTTTCCATCCAACTTACACTTGACAACAATGCAAGTGACAAACAATGTGTCAAAAATCAGTGCACAAGTAGTAAAGTTCAATCGGTAAGGACCTTGCTACATGTACACTATGGTGTACACTTTAGTATACACTTTGCCACGTGACATTACCCTGTTGGACAGTTTAAATTTCAAATTGTTTTCCCACCCAATTGACACTTGACAACTATGCAATTGTCAAACAACGTGTCAAAATCAATGTACAAATAGCAGAGTTCAATCGGTAAGTACCTTGCTGCATGTACACTATGCAGTACACACTTTGGTATATACTTTGCTACGTGATATTACCCTGCTGGACAGTTTAAATTTCTAACAGTTTTTCCATCCAATTGACACTTGACAACAATGCAAGTGTTAAACAACGTATCAAAAGTTAGTGTACAAATAGCAAAGTTCATTCGGTAAGGACCTTGCTACATGTACACTATGGTGTACACTTTAGTTTACACTTTGCCACATGACATTACCCTATTGGACAGTTTTAATGTTAAATTGATTTCCCACCCAATTAACACTTGACAACAGTACAAGAGTCAAAAAATGTGTCAAAAATCAGTATACAAATAGCAAAGTTCAATCGGTAAGAACCTTGCTACATGTACACTAAGGTGTACACACTTTAGTTTACACTTTGCCACATGACATTACCCTGTTGGACAATTTAAATTTAAAATAGTTTTCCCACCCAATTGACACTTGACAACTATGCAAGCGTTAAACAACGTGTCAAAAATCGGTGTTCAAATAGCAAAGTTCAATCGGTAAGAACCATGCTACAAGTACACTATGGTGTACACTTTAGTTTACACTTTGCCACGAGACATTACTCTATTGGACAGTTTAAATTTCAAATAATTTTTCCATCCAATTGACACTTGACAACAGTGCAAGTGTCAGACAACGTTTCGAAAATTAGTGTACAAATAGCAAAGTTCAATCGGTAAGAACCATGCTACATGTACACTATGGTGTACTCACTTTAGTTTACACTTTGCCATGTGTCCTTACTCTGCGGGGCAGTTTAAATTGTTAACAGTTTTCCAATTGGTAAGGGCCTTGCTACATGTACACTATGGTGTATACTTTAGTTTACACTTTTCCACGTGACATTACCCTATTGGACAGCTCAAATTCTAACAGTTTTCCCATCCAATTGACACTTGCCAATAATGCAAGTGTCAAGCAACGTGTCAAAAATCAGTGTACAAATAGCAAAGTTCAATCGGTAAGAACCTTGCTAGATGAACAATATGGTGAACACTTTAGATTACACTTTGTCACGTGATATTACCCTGTTAGACAGTTTAAATTTCAAACAGTTTTCCCATCCAACTGACAGTTGACAACGACGTAAGTGTCTAACAACGTGCCAAAAATCAGTGTACAAATAGCAAAGCTCAATCGATAAGAACCTTATTAGATGAACAATATGGTGTTCACTTTAGATTACACTTTGTCACGTGACATTACCTTGTTGGATAGTTTAAATTTTAAATAGTTTTCCCATCTAATTGACACTTGACAACAATGGAAGTATCAAACAACGTGTCGAAAATAAGTGTACAAATAGCAAAGTTAAATCGGTAAGGTCCTTGCTACATGTACACTACGGTGAACACTTTAGTTTACAGTTTGCCACGTGACATTACCCTATTGGACAGCTCAAATTTCAGACAGTTTTCCCATCCAATTGTCACTTGACAACCATTCAAGTGTCAAACAATGCTTCAAAATCAGTTTACTAAGAGGAAAGTTCAAATGGTAAGAAAGTTGCTACATTTACACTATGGTGTACACTTTAGTTTACACTTTGCCACGTGACATTAACCTTTTTGACATTTTAAATTTCAAACAATTTTCCCATCCAATTGACACTTGACAACAATGCAAGTGTCAAACAACGTGTTAAAAATCAATGTACAAGTAGCAGTTTTTTCGTCCAATTGACACTTGACAACAAAGCAAGTGTCAAACAACGTGTCACAAATCAGTGTACAAATAGCAAAGTTCAATCGGTAAGAACCTTGCTATATGTACACTATGGTGTACACTTCAGTTTATACTTTGCCACGTGACATTACCCTGTTGGACAGTTTTAATTTCAAATTGTTTTCCCACCCAATTAACACTTGACAACAATACAAGTGTCAAACAATGTGTCAAAAATCAGTGTACAAATAGCAAAGTTCAATCAGTAAGAACCTTGCTCCATGTACACTATGGTGTAGACACTTTAGTTTACACTTTACCATGTGACATTACCCTATTAGACAATTTAAATATCAAATGGTTTTCGCATCCAATTGACGTTTGACAATAATGCAAGTGTTAAACAACGTGTCAAAAATCAGTTTGCAAATAGCAATGTTCAATCGGTCAGAACCATGCTACAAGTACACTATGGTGTACACTTTAGTTTACACTTTGCCCTGAGACATTACTCCATTGGACAATTTAAATTTCAAGCAATTTTTCCATCCAATTGACACTTGACAACAATGCAAGTGTCAAACAATGTGTCGAAAATTATTGTACAAATAGTACAGTTCAATCGACAAGAACCATGCTACATGTACACTATTGTGTACTCACTTTAGTTTACACTTTGCCACGTGACCTTACCCTATTAGGTAGTTTAAATTTCTAATAGTTTTTAAACCCAATTGACACTTGACTACAATGCAAGTGTTAAACAATGTGTCGAAAATTAGTGTACAAATAGTAAAGTTCAATCGATATGAACCATGCTACATGTATACTATGGTGTACACTTACGTTAACACTTTGCCACGTGACTTTACCCTGTTAGACAAATTAAATTTAAAATAGGTTTCCCACCTAATTGAAACTTGACAACAATGCAAGTGTCAAACAACGTGTCAAAAATCGGTGTACAAATAGCAAAGTTCAATTGGTAAGAACATTCTACATCTACACTATGGTGTACACTTTAGTTTACACTTTGCTACATGACATTACCCTGTTGGACAATTTAAATTTCAAATAGTTTTCCTATCCAATTGACACTTGACGACAATGCATGTGTTAAACAATGTGTCAAAAATCAGTATACAAATAGCGAAGTTCAATAAGTAAGAACCTTACAACATGTACACTATGGTATACACTTTAGTTTACACTTTGTCACATGACATTATCCTGTTGGATAGTTTAAATTTAAAATAGTTTTCCAATCCAATTGACACTTCACAACGACTCAAGTGTCTAACGTGTCAAAAATCAGTGTACAAATAGTAGAGTTCAATCGGTAAGTACCTTGTTACATGTACAATATGCTGTACACACTTTAGTTTACACATTGTCACGTGACATTACCTTGTTGGACAATTTAAAATTCTAACAGTTTTCCCATCCAATTGACACTTGACAATAATGCAAATGTCAAGTAACGTGTCAAAAATCAGTGTACAAATATCGAAGTTCAATCGGTAAGAACCTTGCTAGATGAATAAAATAGTTTACCCTTTAGATTACACTTTGTCATGTGACATTACCCTGTTGGACAGTTTAAATTTCAAACCACTTTCATTTCCAATTGACACTTGACGATAATGCAAGTGTCAAACAATGTGTCAAAAATCAGTGTACAAATATCGAAGTTCAATCGGTAAGAACCTTGCTAGATGAATAAAATAGTTTACCCTTTAGATTACACTTTGTCATGTGACATTACCCTGTTGGACAGTTTAAATTTCAAACAGTTTTCCCATCCAATTGACACTCGACAACCATGAAAGTGTCAAACAACGTGTCGAAAATAACTGTGCATATAGCAAAGTTCGATCGGTTAGGTCCTTGCTACATGTACACCACGGTGTACACTTTAGTTTACAATTTGCCACGTGACATTACCCTATTGGATAGTTCAAATTTTAGACAGTTTTCCCACCCAATTGACACATGACAATAATGCAAGTGTCAAACAACACGTCAAAAATTAGTGTACAAATATCGAAGTTCAATCGGTAAGAACCTTGCTAGATGAATAAAATAGTTTACCCTTTAGATTACACTTTGTCACGTGACATTACCCTGTTGGACAGTTTAAATTTCAAACAGTTTTTCCGTCCAATTGACACTCGACAACCATGAAAGTGTCAAACAACGTGTCGAAAATAACTGTGCATATAGCAAAGTTCGATCGGTTAGGTCCTTGCTACATGTACACCACGGTGTACACTTTAGTTTACAATTTGCCACGTGACATTACCCTATTGGACAGTTCAAATTTCAGACAGTTTTCCCACCCAATTGACACTTGACAATAATGCAAGTGTCAAACAACGTGTCGAAAATTATAGTACAAATAGTATAGTTCAATCGGTATGAACCATGCTACATGTGCACTATTGTGTACCCATTTTAGTTTACACTTTGCCACGTGACCTTGCCTTGTTAGGCAGTTTAAATTTCTAATAGTTTTCCCACCCAATTGACACTTGACTACAATGCAAGTGTCAAACAATGTGTTAAAAATTAGTGTACAAATAGCAAAGTTCAATCGATATGAACCATGCTACATGTACACTATGGTGTACACTTAAGTTAACACTTTGCCACGTGAATTTACCCTGTTGGACAAATTAAATTTAAAATAGTTTTCCCACCTAATTGAAACTTGACAACAATGCAAGTGTCAAACAACGTGTCAAAAATCGGTGTAGAAATAGCAAAGTTCAATAGGTAAGAACATTGCTACATCTACACTATGGTATACACTTTAGTTTACACTTTGCTACATGACATTACCCTGTTGGACAGTTTAAATTTCAAATAGTTTTCCTATCCAATTGACACTTGACGACAATGCATGTGTTAAAAATCAGTATACAAATAGCGAAGTTCAATAAGTAAGAACCTTACAACATGTACACTATGGTATACACTTTAATTTACACTTTGTCACATGGCATTATCCTGTTGGATAGTTTAAATTTAAAATAGTTTTCCAATCCAATTGACACTTCACAACGACTCAAGTGTCTAACGTGTCAAAACCCAATGTACAAATAGTAGAGTTCAATCGGTAAGTACCTTGCTACATGTACACTATGCTGTACACACTTTAGTTTACACATTGCCACGTGACATTACCTTGCTGGACAATTTAAATTTCTAACAGTTTTCCCATCCAATTGACACTTGACAACAATGCAAATGTCAAGTAACGTGTCAAAAATTAGTGTACAAATATTGAAGTTCAATCGGTAAGAACCTTGCTAGATGAATAAAATAGTTTACCCTTTAGATTACACTTTGTCACGTGACATTACCCTGTTGGACAGTTTAAATTTCAAACAGTTTTTCCGTCCAATTGACACTCGACAACCATGAAAGTGTCAAACAACGTGTCGAAAATAAGTGTGCAAATAGCAAAGTTTAATCGGTAAGGTCCTTGCTACATGTACACGACGGTGTACACTTTAGTTTACAATTTGCCACGTGACATTACCCTATTGGACAGTTCAAATTTCAGATAGTTTTCCCACCCAATTGACACATGACAATAATGCAAGTGTCAAACAACACGTCAAAATCAGTGTACAAAGAGCAAAGTTCAATCGGTAAGAACGTTGCTATATTTAAACTATGGTGTACACTTCAATTTACACTTTGCCACGTGGCATTACCCTGTTTAACATTTTAAATTTCAAACAATTTTCCTATCCAATTGACACTCGACAACAATGCAAGTGTCAAACAACGTGTCAAAAATCAATGCACAAGTAGCAGTTTTTCTGTCCAATTGACACTTGATAACAATGCAAGTGTCAAACAACGTGTCAAAAATCAGTGTACAAATAGAAAGTTCAATAGGTAAGAATCTTGCTACATAGACACTATGGTGTACACTTTAGTTTTCACTTTGCCACGTGACATTACCCAGTTGGACAGCATAAATTTCAAATAGTTTTCCCATCCAACTGACACTTGACAAACAACATGTCAAAAATCAGTGTACAAATGGAAGTTTTCCCATCCAATTGATTCTTGACAACAATGCGAGTGTCAAACAACGTGTCAAAAATTAGTATACAAATAGCAAAGTTCAATCGGTGCGAACCTTGCTACATGTACACTGTCGTGTACACTTAAGTTTACACTTTGCCACTTGACATTACGTTGCTGGACAGTTTAAATTTCTAACAATTTTACCGTCCAATTGACACTTGACAACAATGAAAGTGTCAAACAACGTGTCAAAAGTTAATGTACAAATAGTAGAGTTCAATCGGTAAGTACCTTCCTGCATGTACACTATGCTGTACGCACTTTAGTTTACACTTTGCCATGTGATATTACCTTGCTGGACAATTAAAATTTCTAACAGTTTTCCCATCCAATTGACACTTGACAACAATGCAAGTGTCAATCAACGTGTCGAAAGTCAGTGTACAAATAGCGAAGTTCAATCAGTAAGGATCTTGCTACATGCACACTATGGTGTACACTTTAGCTTACACTTTACCACGTGACATTACCCTATTGGACAGTTTAAATTTCAAATTGTTTTCCCACCCAATTGACACTTGACAACTATACAAGTGTCAAACAACGTGTTAAAAATCAGTGTACAAATAAAAAGTTCAATAGGTAAGAACCTTGCTACATGTACACTATGGTGTACACTTTAGTTTACACTTTGCCACGTGACATTACCCAGTTGGACAGCTTAAATTTCAAATAGTTTTCTCATCCAACTGACACTTGACAAATAACATGTCAAAAATCAGTGTACAAATGGAAGTTTTCCCATCCAATTGATTCTTGACAACAATGCGAGTTTCAAACAACGTGTTAAAAATTAGTGTGCAAATAGCAAAGTTCAATCGGTGCGAACCTTGCTACATGTACACTGTCGTGTACACTTAAGTTTACACTTTGCCACTTGAGATTACCTTGCTGGACAGTTTAAATTTCTAACAATTTTGCCATCCAATTGACACTTTACAACAATGCAAGTGTCAAACAACGTGTCAAAAGTTAGTGTACAAATAGTAGAGTTCAATCGGTAAGTACCTTTCTACATGTACACTATGATGTACGTAGTTTAGTTTACACATTGCCATGTGACATTACCCTGCTGGACAATTAAAATTTCTAATAGTTTTCCCATCCAATTGACACTTGACAACAATGCAAGTGTCAATCAACGTGTCGAAAGTCAGTGTACAAATAGCAAAGTTCAATCGGTAAGGACCTTGCTACATGTACACTATGGTTTACACTTTAGCTTACACTTTACCACGTGACATTACCCTATTGGACAGTTTAAATTTCAAATTTTTTTCCCACCCAATTGACACTTGACAACAATGCAAGTGTCAAACAATGTGTTAAAAATTAGTGTACAAATAGCAGAGTTCAATCGCTAAGTACGTTGCTACATGTACAATATGCTGAAAACACATTAGTTTACACTTTGCCACGTGACATTACCCTGCTGGACAATTTAAGTTTCTAACAGTTTTCCCATCCAATTGACACTTGAGAACAATGCAAGTGTCAAGCAACGTGTCAAAAATCAATGTACAAATAGCAAAGTTCAATCGGTAAGAACCTTGCTAGATGAACAATATGGTGTACACTTTAGATTACACTTTATCGCGTGACATTACCTTGTTGGACAATTTGAATTTCAAATAATTTTCCCATCCAACTGACACTTGACAACAATACAAGTGTCAAACAATGTGCTGAAAATAAGTGCACAAGTAGCAAAGTTCAATCGGTAAGGTCCTTGCTACATGTACACTATGATGTACACTTTAGTTTACGGTTTGCCATGTGACATTACCCTATTGGACAGTTCAAATTTCAAATAGTTTTCCCATCCAATTGACACTTGACAACAATGCAAGTGTCAAACAACGCGTCAAAATCAGTGTGCAAATAGTAAAGTTCAATCGGTAAAAACCTTGCTACATTTACATTATGGTGTACACATTAATTTACACTTTACCACGTGACATTACCCTATTTGACATTTTAAATTTCAAACAATTTTCCCATTCAATTGACACTTGACAACAATGCAAGTGTCAAACAACGTGTCAAAAATCAATGTACAAGTAGCCATTTTTCCGTCCAATTGACACTTGATAACAATGCAAGTATCAAACAGCGTGTCAAAATCAGTGTACAAATACCAAATTTAAATCGGTAAGAACCTTGCTAGATGTACACCATTGTTCACACTTTAGTTTACACTTTTCCATGTGACATTACCCTCTTCAACAACTTAAATTTCAAATAGTTTTCACATCCAATTGGCACTTGACAACATTGTAAGTGTCAACCAAAGTGTCAAAAATCTGTGTATAAATAGAAAAGTTCAATCGGTAAGGACCTTGCTACGTATACACTTTAGTTTACACTTTGCCATGTTACATTACCCTGTTGGACAGTTTAAATTTTAAATAGTATTCCAATCCATTTGACACTTGACAACAATGCATGTGTCAACCAACATGTCAAAAAATATTGTACAAACAGAAAAATTCAATTCGTAAGAACCTTGCTACATGCACACTATGTTGTACACTTTGGTTTACATTTTTCCACGTGACGTTACACTGTTGGACAATTTAAATTTCAAATAGTTTTCCCATCCAAATGACACTTGACAACAATGCAAGTGTCAAACAACGTGTCAAAAATAAGTGTACAAATAGCAAAGTTCAATCGGAAAGGTCCTTGTTACATGTACACTATGGTGTACACTTTAGTTTATAGTTTGCCACGTGACATTACCCTATTGGACAGTTCAAATTTCAGACAGTTTTCCCATCCAATTAACACTTGACAACAATGCAAGTGTCAAACAACGCGTCAAAATCAGCGTGCAAATAGCGAAGTTCAATCGATAAGAACCTTGCTACATTTACACTATGGTCTACACTTTAGTTTACACTTTGCCACGTGAAATTACCCTGTTTGACAATTTAAATTTCAAACAGTTTTCCCATCCAATTGACACTTGACAACAATGCAAGTGTCAAACAACGTTTCAAAAATCAATGTACAAGTAGCAGTTTTTCCATCCAATTGACACTTGACAACAATGCAAGTGTCAAACAACGTTTCAAAAATCAATGCACAAGTAGCAATTTTTCCATCCAATTGACACTTGACAACAATGCAAGTGTCAAACAACGTGTCAAAAATCAGTGTACAAATAGAAAGTTCAATAGGTAAGAATCTTGCTACATGTACACTATGGTGTACACTTTAGTTTACACTTTGCCACGTGACATTACCCAGTTGGACAGCTTAAATTTCAAATAGTCTTCACATCCAATTGACACTTGACAGCAATGCAAGTGTCAAACAAAGTGTGAAAAATTTGTGTATAAATTGAAAAGTTCAATCAGTAAGGACCTTACTACATAGTGTACACTTTAGTTTACACTTTTTCATGTGACATTACCCTGTTGGACAGTTTAAATTTTAAACAGTATTCCCTTCCAATTGACACTTGACAACAATGCAAGTGTCAAGCAATGTGTCCAAAAATAGTAAACAAATAGAAAAGTTCAATTCGTAAGAACCGTGCTACATGTACATTATGGTGCACACTTTGCTTTACACTTTGCCACGTGACGTTACCCTGTTGGACAGTTTAAATTTCAAACTATTTTTCCATCCAATTGACACTTGACAGCAATGTAAGTGTCAAACAACCTGTCAAAAATTAGAGTATAAATAGCAAAAATCGTTAAGAACCTTGCTACATGTACACTATGTTGTACCCACTTTAGTTTACACTTTGCCACATGACATTACCCTGTTGGACAGTTTCAAACCATTTTCCCATCCAATTGACAATTGACAATAATGCATGTGTCAAACAACGTATCAAAAATCAGTGTACAAATAGCAAAGTTCAATCGGTAAGAACCTTGCTACATATACACTATGTTGTACACAGTAGTTTACACATTGCCACGAGACGTTACTCCATTGGACAGTTTAAATTTCACACAATTTTACCATCCAATTGATACTTGACAACAATGTAAGTGTCAAACAACGTGTCGAAAATCAGTGTACAAACAACAAAGTTCAATTCGTAAGAACCTTACTACATGTACGCTACGGTGTACACTTTAGTTTATACTTTGTCACGTGACGTTACTCTGTTAGATAGTTTAAATTTCACGCAGTTTTACCATCCAATTGATACTTAACCACAATGCAAGTGTCAAACAACGTGTCAAAAATTAGTGTACAGACAGCAAAGTTCAATCCGTAAGAATCTTACTACATGTAAGCTATGGTGTACACTTTAGTTTGCATTTTGCCATGTGACATTACCCTGTTGGACAGTTAAAATTTTAAACATTTTTCTCATCCAATTGACACTTGACAACAATGCAAGTGTCAAGCAACATGTCGAAAAACCGTGTATAGATAGAAAAGTTCAATTCGTAAGAACCTTGCTACATGTATACTCTTGTGTACACTTTAGTTTACACTTTGCCACGTGACGTTACCCTGCTGGATAGTTTAAATTTCAAACTATTTTCTCATCCAATTAACACTTGACAACAATGGAAGTGTCAAACAACCGGTCAAAAATCAATGTATAAATAGCAAAAATCGTTAAGAACCTTGCTTCATGTACACTATGTTGTACCCACTTTAGTTTACACTTTGCCACATGACATTACCCTGTTGGACAGTTTAAACTTCAATAAAACTTGGACGTTGAAAGAAATGCACTCCTTGGATGTTTGAAAACCATTGAGAATTGATGCTTGAAGACACTCCTTGATAGCACCCAAAACTTCTATGAAAAATGCTTGAAAACACTTCTTAAACTTCTAGGAAAATAGTTTTCCTCCTTCTCTTTTTCTCTCTTGGAAACTCTTCTTTTAGTATATAAAAGCTCTGGCTTTTGGTGTGAGAAAAAATGAGTGAAATGAGGTCTCTATTTATAGGTAAATATCCCATAACTTAAAGCAAATGAAGGGTCAAATTTTATTTAAGAGAGAAAACATAGGTGCCATTTAAGTTTGAGGTTAAATGCTTCAATTTAGTGGGGTTTTTATTACCAAAAACGTGGGTGGCCCTTTGAGAAAATAATTGATGAAAATAAATATTTAAATTCTAGAGAAAAATTAGAATTTTCATTTCAGGCAGTTTCGGTCGATTGGTTGTAGTCCGGTTGACACTGCACAGCCTTCAGTGTTTCTATCATAACTTCTTCTCCCGATATCCGATTGAGGTAATTCAAACTGCTTGGAAAGCTAACTTAAAGAGCTACAACTTTTATTTAGATATTATTTTCCAAATCGAATGTTTTCTATGTCGAAAATGGGTCTCAAATGAGACTAAAATTCTGAAGTATACTTTAGTCACCCAATATTCATGTCTTAGTGCCACTAAGGTGTCTAGAATTATTTGGGGTTCTATATCCTCCACACCTTAATTGAAATTTCGTCCTCGAAATTTACCTTCTGATTGGGTGATTAGTGTTGGATACTTGTCTTTGGCTTCTTCTACGCCGTGATGATTCCACTGTATCTTAACCAGCTGAATCTCTTTATTCCTTAGTTTATGCACTTTTCGATCCAATATCTTGATCGGTAGTTCCTTGTACGATAAATCTTTCTATACCTCCAAGGTTTGATAACACACTACATGATTAGGATCATGTACATACTTCTTTATCATCGATATATGGAACACATTGTGCACTGCCGATAATTCAGGTGGCAAAGCTAGTCGGTAAGCCACATTTCCGACTCTATCAAGTATCTCGAAAGGTCCGATATACCGAGGTCGTAGCTTTCCCTTCTTTCCAAATCTAAGTACACCTTTCATCGGTGCTACTTTCAGAAACACTTTATCCCCAACTTGGAATTCTAAATTCTTCCTCCTTCTATCTACATAGCTCTTTTGTCGTTCCTATGCTGCCTTTATTCTTGCACGGATCTTATCGATTACCTCGACCATCCTTTCGACTATTTCTGGTCCCAAAACTCTCTTCTCTCCGACTTCATCTCAATGAACAGGGGATCTACATCTTCTACTATAGAGAGCTTCATATGGTACCATTCCCCTAGTTGCTTGGAAACTGTTATTATAAGTGAACTCTACTAGAGGTAAGTATGACTCCCAATTACCTCCTAGATCGAAAACACATGTTCTCAGTATGTCTTCCAAATTTTGGATGGTCCTTTCAGACTAACCATCGGACTGAGGGTGATATGCTGTACTAAAGTTTAGCTTCGTTCCCATAGCTCCTTGTAGACTTTTCCAAAATTTGGACGTGAACCTTGGGTCTCTATCAAACACAATGAATACAGGTACACCGTGTAATCTCACAACCTCTTTAATGTACAACTGTGCCAATTGGTCTAAACTGAAGGTCATTTTCACTGGAATAAAATGAGCTGACTTCATTAGTCGATCCATTACTACCCATATAGCATTATTTCCTCTTGCTGACATCAGGAATCCAACCACAAAGTCCATCGTGATATTTTCCCATTTCCATTCAGGTATATCTAGTGGATTTAACAATCCAGCTGGTTTTTGGTGTTCTGCCATAACCTGTTGACATACCATGCACTTCTGCACGTACAATCCTATACTTCTATTCATATTTCTTCACCAAAATGTATCTCGAAGATCTCGATACATTTTCGTACCACTGGGATGTACGGTGTACGGGGTGGAATG
>NW_019256990.1:20147-32827 GCF_002742605.1 Olea europaea var. sylvestris
ATTTAAATTGTCCAACATGGTAATGTCACGCGGCAAAGTGTAAACTAAAGTGTACACCATAGTGTATTGTTGCTAGGTCCTTGCAGATTGAACTTTGCTATATGTACACAAATTTTGGACACGTTGTTTGACACTTATTGTCTAGCATCAGTTGGATGGGAAAATTATTTGAAATTTGAACTGTCCAACAGGGTAATGTTACGTAACAAAGTATAAACTAAAGTGTGCACCATAGTGTACATGTTGCTAGGTTCTTGCCGATTGAACTTTGCTATTTATACACCAATTTTTGACACGTTGTTTGACACTTGCACTATCGTCAAGTGTCAATTGGATGGGAAAACCGTTCAAAATTTATGTTGTCGAACAGGGTATTGACATGTGGCAAACTGTAAACAAAAGTGTACATGATAGTACACATGTAGCTAGGTCCTTATCGATTGAACATTGCTATCTGTACACTAATTTTTAACACGTTGTTTGACACTTGTATTACTTTCAAGTGTCAATTGGATTAGAAAACTATTTGAAATTTAAACTGTACAACAGGGTAATGTCACATGGCAAAGGGTAAACTAAAGTGTACACCATAATGTACATGTAGCAAGGCTCTTACCGATTGAACATTGTTATTTGTACATTGATTTTTGACACGTTTGACACTTGCATTGTTTTAAAGTGTCAATTGGATGGGAAAACTGCTCGAAATTTATACTGTCTAACCAGGTAATGTCACGTGGTCAAGTGTAAACTAAAGTGTACACGATAATGTACTGGCAACTAGGTCCTGACCGATTGAACATTGCTATTTGTACACAAATTTTTGACACGTTGTTTGACACTTGCATTGTTGTCTAGTGTTAATTGGATGGGAAAACTGTTTGAAATTTAAACTGTCCAACAAGGTAATGTCACGTGGCAAAGGGCAAACTAAAGCGTACCCCAAAATGTACATGTAGCAAGGTTCTTACTGATTAAACGTTGGTATTTGTACACTAATTTATTACAGGTTGTTTGACATTTGCATTTTTGTCAAGTGTCAATTTGATGGGAAAACTGTTTGAAATTTATACTGTCTAATGGGGTAATGTCACGTGGCAAATTACAATCTAAAGTGTACACCGTAATGTACATGTAGCAAGTTCTTTACCGATTGAACTTTGCCATTGTTGTCTAGTGTCAATTGGATGGGAAAACTATTTGAAATTTAAAATATCCAACAAGGTAATGTCACGTGGTAAAGTGTAAACTAAAGTGTACATCATAGTATTCATGTAGTAAGATTCTTACCAATTAAACTTTGCTCTTTGTACAATGATTTTTGACACGTTGTTTAACACTTGTATTGTTGTTAAGTGCCAATTGGATGGGAAAATTGTTTGAAATTTATACTATCAAACCGGGTAATGTCACGTGACAAAGTATAAACAAAAGTGTACACCATACTGTACATGTAGCAAGGTTTTTATCGATTGAACTTTTCTATTCATACACTGATTTTTGACACGTTGTTTGACACTTGCATTGTTGTCAAGTGTCAACTGGATGGGAAAACCGTTTGTAATTAAAACTGTCCAATAGGGTAATATCACGTGGCAAAGTGTAAACTAAAGTGTACACCATAGTGTACATGTGGCAAGGTTCTTATCGATTGAACTTTGCTATTTGTACGCTGATTTTTGACATGTTGTTTGACACGTGCATTGTTGTCAAGTGTCAATTGGATTGGAAAACTGTTTGAAATTTAAACTGTCCAATAGGGTAATGTCACGTGGCAAAGTGTAAACTAAAGTGTACACCATAGTGTACATGTAGCAAGGTCCTTACCGATTGATATTTGCTATTTGGACAGTGATTTTTGACACGTTGATTGAAACTTGCATTGTTGTCAAGTGTTAATTGGTTGGAAAAACTGTTTGAAATTTAAACTGTCCAAAGGGTAATGTCACGTGGCAAAGTTTAAACTAAAGTGTACACTATAGTGTACGTGTAGCAAGGTTCTAACCGATTGAACTTTACTATTAGTACACTGATTTTTAACAAGTTGTTTGACACTTCCATTGTTCTCTAGTGTCAATTGGATGGGTAAACTATTTGAAATTTAAACTGTCCAGCAGGTTAATATCACATAGCAAAGTGTAAACTACAGTATACACCATAGTGTACGTGTAGCAAGGTTCAAACTGATTGAACTTTGCTAATAGTACACTGATTTTTGACACATTGTTTGACACTTGCATTGTTCTCAAGTGTCTGTTGGATGGGTAAACTATTTGAAATTTAAACTGTCTAGCAAGGTAATGTCACGTAGAAAAGTGTAAACTAAAGTATACACCATAGTGAACATGTAGCGTGGTTCATACAAATTGAACATTGCTATTTGTACACTGATTTTTGACACGTTGTTTGACACTTGCACTGTTGTCAGGTGTCAATTGGATGGGAAAACTATTTTAAATTTAAATTGTCCAACATGGTAATGTCACATGGCAAAGTGTAAACTAATGTATACACCATAGGGTACATGTTGCAAGTTCCTTACCGATTGATATTTTCTATTTGGCAGTGATTTTTGACACGTTGATTGACACTTGCATTATTGTCAAGTGTTAAATGGATTGAAAAAATGTTTGAAATTTAAACTGTCTAAAGGGTAATGTCACGTGGCAAAGTTTAAACTAAAATGTACACCATAGTATACGTGTAGCAAGGTTCTTACCGATCGAACTTTACTATTAGTACAATGATTTTTGACACGTTGTTTAACACTTGCATTATTCTAAAGTGTCAAGGATGGGTAAACTATTTGAAATTTGAACTGTCCAGCAGGGTAATATCACGTAGCAGAGTGTAAACTAAAGTATACACCATAGTGTACGTGTAGCAAGGTTCTTACCGATTGAAGTTTGCTATTAGTACACTAATTTTTTACACGTTGTTTGATACATTCATTGTTCTTAAGTGTCAATTGGATGGGCAAACTATTTGAAATTTAAACTGTCCAGTAGGGTAATGTCACGTAGCAAAGTGTAAACTAAAGTATACACCATAGTGTACATGTAGCATGGTTTATACAGATTGAACATTTCTATTTGTACACTAATTTTTAACACTTGCACTGTTGTCATGTGTCAATTGAATGGGAAAACTGTTTGAAATTTAAACTATCCTACATGGTAATGTCACGTGGCAAAGTGTAAATTAAAGTGTACAGCATAGTGTTCGTGTAACAAGGTCCTTACCGATTGAACATTGCAATTTGTACACTGATCTTTGACACGTTGTTTGACACTTGCATTTTTTTCAAGTGTCAATTGGATGGAAAAACTGTTTGAAATTAAAACTGTCCAACAGGATAATGTCATCTGGTAAAGTGTAAATTAAAGTGTACACCATCATGTACATGTAGTAAGATTCTTACCGATTGAACTTTGCTATTTGTACACTGATTTTTGACATGTTGTTTGACACTTACATTGTTGTCAAGTGTCAATTGGATGAGAAAATATTTGAAATTTATACTATCTAACCGGGTAATGTTACGTGTCAAAGTGTAAACAAAAGTGTACACCGTAATGTACATGTAGCAAGGTTCTTGCCATTTGAACTTTGCTATTTGTAAACTGATTTTTGACACATTGTTTAACACTTGCATTCTTGTCAAGTGTCAATTGGATGGGAAAACTATTTGAAATTTAAAATGTCCAATAGGGCAATATCACGTGGCAAAGTGTAAACTAAAGTCTACACTGTAGTATACATGTAACAAGGTTCTTACCAATTTAAATTTGCTACTTGTAACATGATTTTTGACACGTTGTTTGACACTTGCATTGTTGTCAAGTGTCAATTGGATGGAAAAACTGTTTGAAATTTAAACTGTCCAACAGGGTAATGTCACGTGGTAAACTGTAAACTAAAGTGTACACCATAGTGTGCATGTTGCAAGGTTCTTACCAATTGAACTTTGCTATTTGTACACCGATTTTTGAAATGTTGTCTGACACTTTCATTGTTATCAACTATCAATTGGATGGTAAAATTGGTTGAAATTTATACTGCCTAACAGGGCAATGTCACATGGCAAATTGTAAACTAAACTGTACACCATAGTGTTCATGTATCAAGGTCCATATCGATTGAACATTGCAATTTGTACACAGATTTTTTACACGTTGTTTGGCACTTGCATTTTTTTCAAGTGTCAATTGGATGGGAAAATTGTTTGAAATTAAAACTGTCCAACAGGGTAATGTCACATGGCAAAGTGTAAACTAAAGTGTACACCATACTGTACAGGTAGCAAGGTCTTTACCGAATGAACTTTGCTATTTGCACACTGATTTTTGCCACGTTGTTTGACACTTGCATTGTTGTCGAGCGTCAATTGGATGGGAAAAATGTTTCAAATTTAAACTATCCAAAGGGTAATGTCACGTGGGAAAGTGTAAACTAAACTGTACCACCATAGTGTTCATGTAACAAGGTCCTTACCGATTGAACGGTGCAACTTGTACACTGATTTTTAACACGTTGTTTGACACTTGCATTTTTTCAAGTGTCAATTGGATGGGAAAACTCTTTGAAATTTAAACTGTCCAATAGGGTAATGTCAGGTGGTAAAGTGTAAATTAAAGTGTACACCATCGTGTACATGTAGCAAGATTCTTATCGATTGAACTTTACAATTTGTACACTGATTTTTTACACGTTTCACACTTGTATTGTTGTCAAGTGTCAATTGGATGATAAAACTATTTGAAATTTGTACTATCTAACCGAGTAATGTTACGTGTCAAAGTGTAAACAAAAGTGTACACCGTAGTGTACATGTAGCGAATTTCTTACCAATTGAACTTCGCTATTTGTAAACTGATTTTTGACACGTTGTTTGACACTTGCATTGTTGTCAAGGGTCAATTGGATGGGAAAACTATTTGAAATTTAAAATGTCTAACAGGGCAATGTCACGTGGCAAAGTGTAAACTAAAGTGTACACCGTGGTGTACATGTAGCAAGGTTCTTACCGATTGAACTTTACTATTTGTAAAGTCATTTTTGACACGTTGTTTGACACTTGCATTGTTGTCAAGTGTCAATTGGATGGAAAAATTATTTGACATTTAAACTGTCCAACTGGGTAGTGTCATGTGGCAAACTATAAACTAAAGTGTACACTATAGTGTACATGTAGCAAGGTTTTTTAACGATTAAACTTTGCTATTTGTACACAGATTTTTGACACGTTGCTTGACACTTACATTGTTGTCAAGTATTAATTGGATGGGAAAACTATTTGAAATTTAAACTGTCCAATAGGATAATGTCACGTGGTAAAGTGTAAACTAATGTGTACACCATAGTGTACATGTAACAAGGTTCTTACCGTTTGAACATTGTTATTTGTACACTAATTTTTGTCACATTGTTTTACACCTGCATTGTTGTCAAGCGTCAATTAGATGGGAAAATTGTTTGAAATTTAATCTGTCGAGTAGGTTAATGTCATGTGGTAAAGTGTAAACCAGAGTATACACCATAGTATACATGTAGCATGGTTCATACAGAGTGAACTTTGCTATTTGTACACTGGTGATTGACATGTTGTTTGACACTTGCAATGTTGTCTAGTGCCAATTGGATGGGAAAACTGTTCAAAATTTAAACTGTCCAACAGGGTAATACCACGTTGCAAAGTGTAAACTAAAGTGTACACCATAATATAATGTAGCAAGGTCCTTACCGAATGAACTTTGCTATTAGTACACACATTCTGGACACATTGTTTGACACTTGCATTGTTGTCTAGTGCTAATTGGATGGGAAAACTATTTGACATTTAAACTATCCAATAGGGTAATGTCATGTGGCAAAGTATAAACTAAAGCGTACACTCTAGTGTACATGTAGCGAGGCCCTTACAGATTGAACATTGCTATTTGTACAACGATTTTTGACACGTTGTTTGACACTTGCAATGTTGTCAAGTGTCAATTGGATGGAAAACTATTTGAAATTTATACTGTCTAATAGGATAATGTCACGTGGCAAAGTGTAAACTAAAGTGTACATCATAGTGTACATGCAGCTAGGCCCTTACTGATTTAACATTACTATTTTTATACAGATTTTTGACACGTTGTTTGACACTTGTATTGTTGTCAAGTGTCAATTGGATTGGAAAACTATTTGAAATTTAAACTGTCCAACAGCGTAATGTCACATAGCAAAGTGTAAACTATTGTGTACCATAGTGTAATGTAGCAAGGTCCTTACAAATTGAACTTTGCTATTTGTACACAGATTATGGACACGTTGTTTGACACTTGGATTGCTGTCTAATGTCAATTGGATGGGAAAACTGTTTGAAATTTAAACTGTCCAACAGGGTAATGTCACGTGGCAAAGTGTAAACCGAAGTGTACACCATAGTGTACATGTAGCAAGGTTTTTACCGATTCAACTTTGCTATTTGTGCACCAATATTTGACACGTTGTTTGACACTTGCATTGTTGTCAAGTGTCTATTGGATGGGAAAACTATTCTAAATTTATATTGTCTAGCAGGGTAATGTCGCGTGGCAAAGGGTAAACTAATGTGTACATGTAGCTATTGATTGAACATTGTTATTTGTACACTAATTTTTAACACGTTGTTTGACACTTGCATTGTTGTCAAGTGTCAATTGGATGGGAAAATTGTTTGAAATTTAAACTGTCCAACAGGGTAATGTCACGTGGCAAAGGGTAAACTAAAGTGTTCACCCTAATATACATGTAGCAGGTTCTTGCTGATTGAACTTTTCTATTTTTACACTGATTTTCGATACATTGTTTGGCACTTGCATTGTTGTCAAGTGTCAATTAGATGGGAAAACTATATGAAATTTAAACTGTTCAACAGTGTATTGTCTCGTGGGAAAGTGTAAACTAAAGTGTACACCATAGTGTACATGTAGCAAGGTTATTACCGGTTGAACTACGCAATTTGTGCACTGATTTTTGACACATTATTTGACGTTTGTATTATTGTCAAGTGTCAATTCATTTGGAAAACTGTTTGAAATTTAAACTGTCCAACAAGGTAATGTGACGTGGCAAAGTGCAAACTAAAGTGTATACCATAGTGTACATGTAACAAGGATTTTACCGTTTAAACTTTGCTATTTGTACACTAATTTTTGACACGCTGTTTGACAGTAGCATTGTTGTCAAGTGTCAATTGGATGAGAAAACTGTTTGAAATTTAAACTGTCCAACTGGGTAATGTCATGTCGAAAGTGTAACTAAAGTGTACATCATTGTGTACATGTAGCGAGGTTCTTACCGATTGAAATTTTCCCTTTGTACATTGATTTTTAACACGTTGTTTGACACTTGCATTGTTGTCAAGTGTCAATTGAATGGAAAAACTGTTTGAAATTTAAACTGTCCATCAGGGTAATGTCACGTGGCAAAGTGTAAATGGAAGTGTGTACACCATAGTGTACATGTTGCTAGGTTCTTACCGATTGAACTTTGCTATTTGTACATTGATTTTTGACACGTTATTTGACACTTGCATTGTTGTCAAGTTTCAATTGGGTGGGAAAACTGTTTGAAATTTAAACTGTCCAACATGGTAATGTCTCGTGGAATTGTGTAAACTAATGTGTACACCATGGTGAACATGTAGCAAGGTTCATGCTTGTTAAACTTCACAATTTGTGCACTGATTTTTGACACATTATTTAATGCTTGCATTGTTGTCAAGTGTCAATTGGATTTGAAAACCGTTTGAAATTTCAACTGTCCAACAGGGTAATGTGACGTGGCATAGTGCAAACTAAAGTGTACGCTATAGTGTACATGTTGCAAGGTTCTTACCGTTTAAACTTTGCAATTTGTACACTGATTTTTGACACGTTGTTTGACACTTGCATTGTTGTTAAGTGTCAATTGGATGGGAAAACGATTTGAAATTCAAACTGTACAACAAGGTAATGTCACGTGGCAAAGTGTAAACTAAAGTGTACACCATAGTGTACATGTAGCATGGTCCTTACCGATTGAACTTTGCTATTTGTACACTGATTTTTGACATGTTGTTTGACACTTGCATTGTTGTCAAGTGTCAATTGGATGGGAAAATAGTTTGACATTCAAACCGTGCAACAGGGTAATGTCACGTGGCAAAGTGTAAACTAAAGTGTACGCCATAGTGTACATGTAGCATGGTTCATACCGATTGAACTTTTCTATTTGTACACTAATTTTTGACACGTTATTTGACACTTGCATTGTTCTCAAATGTCAATTGGATGGGAAAACTGTTTGAAATTTAAATTGTCCAGCAGGGTAATGTCATGAGGAAAAGTGAAAACTAAAGTGTGTACACCATAGTGTACATGTCACTAGGTTCTTACTGATTGAACTTTGCTATTAGTACACCAATTTTTGACAAGTTGTTTGACATTTGCATTGTTGTCAAGTGTCAATTTGATGGGAAAACTGTTTCAAAATTAAATTGTCATACAAGGTAATGTCACGTGGTAAAGTGTAAACTAAAGTGAGCACCATAGTGTACATGTAGCAAGCTTCTTGCCGATTGAACATTGTTATTTGTACTCTGATTTTTGACATGTTGTTTGACACTTGCATTGTTGTCAAGTGTCAATTAGGTGGGAGAACTATTTAAAATTTAAACTGTCCAACAGGGTAATGTCAAGTGGTAACGTGTAAACTAAAGTATACACCATAGTGTACATGTAGCAAGGTCCTCACCAATTGAACTTCGCTATTTGTACACTGATTTTTGACACATTGATTGACACTTGTATTGTTTTCAATTGTCAATTGGATGGGAAAACTGTTTGAAATTCAAACTGTCCAATATTGTAATGTCTCGTGGCAAAGTGTAAACTAAATTGCATACCATAGTGTACATGTCGTAAGGTTCATATCGGTTGAGCTCGCAATTTGTGCACTGATTATTGACATGTTCTTTGATGCTTGTTGCTATCAAGTATCAATTGGATTGGAAAACTATTTGAAATTTAAACTATCCAACAGGGTAATGTGATGTGGCAAAGTGTAAGTTAAAGTGTACGCTGAAGTGTACATGTAGCAAGGTTCTCACCGATTGAACTTTGCTACTTGACGTGGCAAAGTGCAAACAAAAGTATACACCATAGTGTACATGTAGCAAGGTTCTTACCGCTTGAACTTTGCGATTTGTACACTAATTTTTGACACTTGCATTGTTGTCAAGTGTCAATTGGCTGGGAAAACTATTTGAAATTTAAATTGTCCAACATGGCAATGTCTCGTGGAATAGTGTAAACTAATGTGTACACCATCGTGAACATGTAGCAAGGATCATGCTGGTTGAACTTCGCTCTTTGTGCACTAATTTTTAACACGTTGTTCGACGCTTGCACTACTGTTAAGAGTCAATTGGATTGGAATACTGTTTGAAATTTAAGCTGTCCAATAGGGTAATGTGACATGACAAAGTACAAACAAAAGTGTACACCATAGTGTACATGTTGCAAGGTTCTTACTATTTGAACTTTGCTATTTGTACATTGATTTTTCATAGGTTGTCTGACAATTGCATTGTTGTCAAGTGTCAATTGGATGGGAAAATTGTTTGAAATTTAAACTGTCCAACTGGGTAATGTCACATGGCAAAGTGTAAACTAAAGTGTACACCATAGCGTACATGTAACAAGGTTCTTACCAATTGAACTTTGCTATTTGTACACTAATTTTTGACATGTTGTTTGACCCATGCATTGTTTTCAAGTGTCAATTGGATGGGAAAACTGTTTAAAATTTAAACTGTCCAACAGGGTAATGTCACGGGACAAAGTGTAAACTAAGATGTACACCATAGTGTAGATGTAGCAAGGTTCTTACCGATTGAACTTTGCTATTTATACACTGATTTTTGACACGTTGTTTAGCACTTGAATTGTTGTCAAGTGTCAATTGGATGGGAAAACTGTTTGAAATTTAAGCTGTCCAATAGGGTAATGTCACGTGGCAAAGTGTAAACTAAAGTGTACATGTCGCAAGGTTCATACCGATTGAGCATTGCTATTTGTACACAGATTTTTGAAACATTGTTTAATACTTGCATTGTTTACAGTGTCAATTGGATGGGAAAACAGTTTGAAATTTAAACTGTCCAACAGGGTAATGTCACGAGGTAAAGTGTAAACTAAAGTGTGTACACCATAGTGTACATGTAGCAAGGTCCTCATCAATTGAACTTTGCTATTTGTTCACTGATTTTCGACACATTGTTTGACACATGCATTGTTTTGAAGTGTCAATTGGATGGGAAAACTATTTGAAATTTAAACTGTTCGACATGGTAATGTCTCGTGGCAAAGTGTAAACTAAAGTGTTCACCATAGTGTACATGTAGCAAGGTTCATAGCAGTTGAACTTCGCAATTTGTACACTGATTTTTGACACGTTGTTTGAATTTTGCATTGTTGTCAAGTATCAATTGGATTGGTAAACTGTTTGAAATTTAAACTGTCCAACAGAGAAATATGACTTGGCAAAGTGCAAGTTAAAGTGTACACCATACTGTACATGTAGCAAGGTTCTTACCAATTGAACTTTACTATTTGTACACTGATTTTTGGCATGTTGCTTGACACTTGCATTGATGTCAAGTGTCAAGTGGATTGGAAAGCTATTTGAAATTTGAATTGTCCAGTAGGGTTATGTCACATGGTAAAGTGTAAACCATAGTGTACATGTGGCAAGGACCTTACCGATTGAACTTTTCTATTTATACATAGATTTTTGACACGTTGTTTGACACTTGCATTGTTGTCAAGTGTCAATTGACTAGGAAAACTATTTGAAATTTAAACTCTTCAACATGGTAATGTCACGTGGCAAAGTGTAAACTAAAGTGTACACCATAGTGCATATGTAGCGAGATTCATACCAATTTAACTTTACTATTTGTACACCAATTTTTGATACGTTGTTCGACACTTGCATTGTTGTCAAATGTCAATTGGATGGAAAAAATATTTGAAATTTAAACTCTCCAAATGGGTAATGTCACGTGAAAAGTGTAAACTATAGTGTACACCATTGTGTACATGTAGTAAGGTTCTTACCGATTGAACTTTGCTATTCGTATTCTGATTTTTGACACGTGCATTGTTGTCAATTGTCAATTGGATGGCAAAACTGTTTGAAATTTAAACTATCCAACCGGGTAATATCGCATGACAAAGTGTTACCTAAAGTGTGTACACCATAGTGTACATGTAGCAAGGTTCTTACTCATTGAATTTTGCTATTTGTACACTGATTTTTGACACAAAGTTTGACACTTACATTGTTGTCAAGTGTCAATTGGATGGGAAAACTATTTGAAATTTAAACTTTCCAACATGGTAATGTCTCGTGGCAAAGTGTAAACTAAAATGTACTGCATAGTGTACATGTAGCATGGTTCATATTGGTTGAATTTTGCAATTTGTACACTGATTTTTGACTAATTGTTTGACGCTTGCATTGTCGTCAAGTGTCAATTAAATTGGAAAATTGTTTGAAATTTAAACTGTCCAAAAGGGTATTGTGACGTGGAAAAGTACAAACTAAGTGTACACTATAGTGTACATGTAGCAAGGTTCCTACTGTTTAAACTTTGCTATTTGTACACTTATTTTTGACACATTACTTTGCTATTTGTACACTTATTTTTGACACATTGTTTGATTCTTGCATTGTTGTCAAATGTCAATTGGATGGGAAAAGTGTTTGAAATTTGAACTGTCCAACATGGTGATGTCACGTGGCAAAGTGTAAACTAAAGTACACACCATAGTGTGCATGTAGCAAGGACCTTACCGATTGAACTTTGCTATTTGTACATTGATTTTTGATACGTTGTTTGACACTTCCATTGTTGTCAAGTGTCAATTGGATGGGAAAACTGTTTGAAATTTAAACTGTCCAACAGGCTAATGTCACGTGATAAGGTGTAATCTAAAGTGTACAACATAGTTTACATGTAGCAAGGACCTTACCGATTGAACATTGATATTTGTACACTGAATTTCGACGAGTTGATTGACACTTGCATTGTTGTCAAATGTCAATTGGATGGGAAAATTATTTAAAAATTTAAATTGTCCGACAGGGTAATGTCACGTGCCAAAGTGTAATCTAAAGTGTACACCATGTAGTAGATCTTGCAAGGTTCTTACCGATTGAACTTTGCCATTTGTACACTGATTTTTGAAACGTTGTTTGACACTTGCATTGTTGTCAAGTGTCAATTGGATGGGAAAATTGTTTGAAGTTTAAACTGTCCAACAGGGTAGTGTCACTTGGCAAAGTGTAAGCTAAAGTGTACACCATAGTGTACATGTAGCAAGGCTCTTACCAATTGAACTTTGCTACTTGTACACTAATTTTTGACATGTTGCTTGACACTTGCATTGTTGTCAAGTGTCAAGTGAATTGGAAAGCTGTTTGAAATTTGAATTGTCCAATAGGGTAATGTCACATGGTAAAGTGTAAACTAAAGTGTAAACCATAGTGTACATGTGGCAGGACCTTACCGATTGAACTTTTCTATTTGTACACAGATTTTTGACACGTTGTTTGACACTTGCATTGTTGTCAAGTGTTAATTGGATGGGAAAATTGTTTGAAAT
>NW_019256991.1:0-1119 GCF_002742605.1 Olea europaea var. sylvestris
TGTTGGTTAAAATATTATTTTAGAAAATAACATAACAATCCGTAATATTAATAAAAGCAAGAAACGTCTTAATTTATAATAACGAGTATATTACATATGTAATTTAGCAAAAAAATAATAAAAAAAATAATAAATAAATAATTTAATTAAACTTTCATTAACGACACCAACCGTAATCACTAAAAGGCAGCCTTCCAAATTTTATTGATCAGCCCTCACGTATGGCGGAGGAATACCATGAATACAAATTTACATCACAAATTGACAACTTCAAAGACAAAACTATTAATAACTTCGTACATATGGAAATGATTTCTATTTGATACAATCAAGTTGGTGATTGCCCCTTGAAGATCTGGCATATCATGAAAGACTGCTGTGTTCCCACTTCCATCTATTTTAGATAGTGCGTTTGCAACTTGGTTTGCTTCCCGAAAAACATGCCTGAACACCACTTCTCTTTCCGTCATGAGGTCATTTAACTCCCATTCTTGCCAAAATTTCCATCCCGTACATCCTTTATTGAGGAACCAATTCACAATGACTTGGGAATCACTTTCAATTATGATCTTTGGGAAGTTACATTCCCGCATATGTGAATGCCTTCCAAAACTGCTTTCAGCTTTGCTCATGTGTTAGTACCGTGACCATAGAAAGTATGAAAAGCATAAATAAACTCCCCTTTATCATCCCTAATTACCCCACCTCTGCTGCAATTTACTAGGATTTCCTATGCAACATCCTTCAATGTTTAACTTAACCAAGGTAGGGAGAGGAGGTATCCAACGGACGAACTTAGTGACTTTATTATGCGATTTTCAAATCTGAATTCCCAAAGCTCGTAATGCAGTGCAATCAGACAAAGATAGCCTAGTTACTTCAGCCGCATTAGCACATAGTTTACGCATCCACCATTTCTCTGAAGCCCAAATCTGACACAATTAATAGCCACTCCTTCCATCTTTTTTCAGCACCTTGCTGTCGAAATAGCCCAGAAAATTAGAACAGGAGAAAAGCCAATAATCATGCTTACTTGGGACGTCTTTGATGCCTTAGAGAACCAAAGGTTCATTCTTTGCCTCCAACCCATCGATGTAATGCGAGAAATGCCTATGGCCA
>NW_019256992.1:0-1119 GCF_002742605.1 Olea europaea var. sylvestris
AAATTGCCCCCGGCGCCATTTTTTTCCGATCAATCGGTCAAATTTGAGCCCATTTCGACACTGTCGCGAAAAATTACGAAATCCACCCCGGCGCGATTTTTGTTTCCCATCAATCAATCAAATTTTAGCCGATTGCGACACCGTCGCGAAAAATGACGAAATTGCCCCCGGCGCCATTTTTTTCCGATCAATCGGTCAAATTTGAGCCCATTTCGACACTGTCGCGAAAAATTACGAAATCCACCCCGGCGCGATTTTTGTTTCCCATCAATCAGTCAAATTTTAGACGATTCCAACACCGTCGCGAAAAATGACGAAATTGCCCCCGGCGCCATTTTTTTCCGATCAATCGGTCAAATTTGAGCCCATTTCGACACTGTCGCGAAAAATTACGAAATCCACCCCGGCGCGATTTTTGTTTCCCATCAATCAGTCAAATTTTAGACGATTCCAACACCGTCGCGAAAAATGACGAAATTGCCCCCGGCGCCATTTTTTTCCGATCAATCGGTCAAATTTGAGCCCATTTCGACACTGTCGCGAAAAATTACGAAATCCACCCCGGCGCGATTTTTGTTTCCCATCAATCAGTCAAATTTTAGACGATTCCAAAATCGTCGCGAAAAATTACGAAATCGACCCCGGCGCGATTTTTTTTCCGATGATTCGGTCAAATTTGACCCCATTTCGACGCCGTCACGAAAAATGACGAAATCGCCCCCGGCGCGATTTTTGTTTCCCATCAATCAGCCAAATTTTAGACGATTCCAACACCGTCGCGAAAAATGACGAAATCGCCTCAGCGCGATTTTTGTTTCCCATCAATCAGTCAAATTTTATCCGATTCCGACACCGTCGCGAAAAATGACGAAATTGACCCCGACGCGATTTTTGTTTCCCATCAATCAGTCAAATTTTAGACGATTCCAAAATCGTCGCGAAAAATTACGAAATCGACCCCTGCGCGATTTTTTTTCCGATGATTCGGTCAAATTTGACCCCATTTCGACGCCGTCGCGAAAAATGATGAAATCGCCCCCGGCGCGATTTTTTTTCCGATGATTCGGTCAAATTTGACCCCATTTCGACGCCGTCACGAAAAATGACGAAATCGCCCTC
>NW_019256993.1:0-1119 GCF_002742605.1 Olea europaea var. sylvestris
ACTAAAATTTCACCTGAGTTTGGGTCATTAGCCCGTTTACAATCAAATTACACTATAATTTCACATGGATTATGTTCATTTGCGTGTTTCCAATCAAATTTGACTAAAATTTCACATTAATTTGGGTCATTTGTGCATTCCCAATAAAAATTGACTAAAATTTCACATAAGTTTGGTTCATTGGTGCGTTTGTAATCAAATTTCACTATAATTTCACCTGGATTATGTTCATTTACGTGTTTCCAATCAAATTTGACTAAAATTTCAAAATTGATTTGATTCATTGGCGCGTTCCCAGTCAAATTCGACTAAAATTTCACTTGAGTTTGATTCATTGGCTTGTTTACAATCAAATTTGACTAAAATTTCACAATGGTTTGGTTCATTTGCGCGTTCCCAATCATATTTGACTAAAATTTCACCTGAGTTTGGTTCATTGGCGCGTTTACGATCAAATTTTACTAAAATCTCACTTGGATTATGGTCATTTGCATGCTTCCAATCAAATTTGACTAAAATTTCGCAATGATTTGGTTCATTGGTGCGTTCCCAATGAAATTTGACTAAAATTTCACCTGAATTTGGTTAATTGGCGCGTTTGCAATCAAATTTGACTAAAATTTCACTTGAATTATGTTCATTTGCTTGTTCCCAATCAAATTTAACTAAAATTTCACAATGGTTTGGTTCATTTGTGGATTTGCAATCAAATTTTACTACAATTTCACCTGAGTTTGGTTCATTGGCGCGTTTGCAATCTAATTTTACTGAAATTTCACCTGGATTGTGTTCATTTGCGTGCTTCCAATAAATTTTGACTAAAATTTCACATTGATTTGATTTTTTGGGCGTTCCCTATCAAATTTGACTAAAATTTCACCTGAGTTTCGTTCATTGGCGCGTTTACAATCAAATTTGACTTAAATCTCATTTGGATTATGTTTATTTGCGAGTTTCCAATCCAATTTGACTAAAATTTCACCAGAATTTGTTCATTGGCATGTATCCAATAGAATTCAACTATAATTTCACAATAGTTTGGTTCATTTGCTCGTTTCCAATCAAATTTGACTAAAATTTTACCTGAGTTTGGTTCATTGGCGCATTCGCAATCAAATT
>NW_019256994.1:0-1119 GCF_002742605.1 Olea europaea var. sylvestris
ATAGTGTCAGGGTGAAAAAGATGGATGGGAAGGAGGGAAAAAAATGAAAAACAGGAGAATTGGGCAAGTTTACATTTTGGTTGTTGTGTTGTTTCAGTTCTGGTTATAGCGTTTAAATATAAGAAATGATCAAATATGTTCTTGTAGTGAATAAATGAGATGGTGATGGCAGCAGCTTTGACGGTGGTGATGTGGTTTTGTTCTCAGTAATATATTTTGAGTTGATTGGGGGTGGAATTGGAGGTGGTGGTGGTGGAGTTTCTGGTGGTGAAAGCTGTCGATGGTGGCAAAACTACAAGTATGTCACACGCGTACAAAAGTGTAACACGTGTTTTATGGGGTACAAAAAGAGTAACACAAGTATTTGTAATAGTATTTTACTATTTTTGCAATTAAAACTTCGGAACATTATATTGGGAAACAATTTATTTTTGAAGCATATCCTAAGTTTATATTTGAAATAAGGGCCTCTTATAAATCATTTTGTTTGTGTGCAAGGTAATTATATCAAAATAATAGGCTTTGTTTGATTCCCATTTTTTTCCAAAATACATTTTTCTCTCGTTTTTTCAACCACTCATTCTTCATTAAAATAATATTACGCGTAAATAAAAAACTTTTCCTTATCTTTCAACCACACATTTCCATCAATCTACTACTCTAAAATGCATTTTTTCATAAAAATGGGCCCAAACACCCTCATTTGTTTCGTTTTTTGAAGAGTGATTATTGCACAATCGACAGAAAATGAAAAACCATTTTAAAATTTTCTATCAATATCCTATAGAATGTTGTAGGAACCTGAAAAACTTGAATATTAACACGAATAACGTTTTAGCCAGAAAGGAGGTAGCAACATCTCAATCTTTATTAGGTGAAGTAGATTTTTACTAGACTCTAATTCTCCATGTGAAATTTTTCTCGAGCCTAATTGAGGAGATATTATTTGATATTTGATGCCACGTGACTATATAATAGGAGCCTCGATACCAAAAAAAGAAAACTAGATTTATAAGGAACTTTAACAAATTATATATTAACACAATTTACATTCTAGCCAGCTAGGAGGAAGCAACATCTCAACCTTTGTTAGTCGAAACTTTCGTTAGTCAAAATAAA
>NW_019256995.1:0-1119 GCF_002742605.1 Olea europaea var. sylvestris
TTAGGGGTTGCAAAATTTGAATTTTCCAAAGGAAGAAAGGCAAAAATAGATAGACAATATAATAGACTAGATTTTAATTTATATTTCTTGTTTAATCTATCTAATCTTGTCCAATATTGTGCTAGAAACATTCTCTTAATTCTTTAATAGCAAAACCATAAAAGAAGGCTCTTTTATTCTCCATTGATCGGTCAAAACAGGGTGCAACAGTATAAATTTGAAGGAAGTAGAAATGAACCTGCAGCTTCTCAAACAATTCCGGGCTATATATTTACACACACACACACAGAGGTAAGCTTTTACCAACAAGTTCTTGGAAATGAGCCCACATATTGAAAACCACAATAGAACATCCGTGAAATTTTCTGGTAAACGAATTAAACCAATATAACACTGACAATTTTATTAAGAAATGCACTCCACTGTTATGATATGAAGTCATCAAAATAATTAATAAACGAATATAATGGCCTAACCAAAAGCAAAATAATTTCAGATCTGACCCCAAAAAAAAAAAAAAAAATGTAACGAAGACCCATACAAACAAGAAGTCAAAATTGAATATTTATCTACAATAGATAAAGCAATCAATAATGGTCATTTCCACAGAAGGGGTAAGATTAAAGGGAGACGAATTGAAAAATCAACCATATTCTAAAATCTTGAGAACGTTAAACTCACATTAGCAAACTGTCAATATAGAAAACAATAACAAACAAGAAAACTGTAAAGTTGGGTAAAATAATTATAGAGAAACTTTACATTAAAATATTCACATAAAAGAGGGATCAAATCAAAGTATAGAATGCTTCTTGACAAGGGTGGCGAAGAGGGAAAAAAAAAGGGGGTTTACTACTAGAAAAGGTGGCGGAGAAAAAGTTGCATTCTTGATTCTACCAACATTAGTACAAACGTAGTTGTGTAATAATTATGAAATGGGAATCTGAAATTACTGAACAATCGATAACGGCGAGATGGTGATTTGAAAAGGTATGCTCTTATGTATTCTTGGCCTCTCGGGAGAAATCGGTAGAGGGTTGTTGGGTGGTTTACCTGGAAAAAGGGCTCCAAGAACAAGTGTTTTTTTATATAACTTTTTTTTTTTTTTTTTTAACGGGG
>NW_019256996.1:0-1119 GCF_002742605.1 Olea europaea var. sylvestris
TGAAATTAGCTACTTACTTCACAAGAAAGAGATGCCAAACGTGATGGTCTATTCGTAATAACCATACTCGTATCTCGTTATTACTTACGACCACAGACGATTTAAGATTCAATCATATATAATGTGTATATCACAATCACAACTCCTTGTGACTAACAAATTACGAAGATTTGAATTTACGGACTCTATTATTTTATTGTCTATTAAGAAAATAATAGATTTGTCATTAAATCGCATTAATTGTATATTAAAAGTATTTATGTCCATGGTTGATTGAACCTAGTACATAACACTTACAATGGGCGTATAAAAAAAAAAAAAAAGACTGAAAGCAATCTGCAATACATTTATGCAACTAGGTGGAGAACAAAGACTAGCGATTTTGGTACCCTACAGTGGAAGATTGAGTGAAATTTCAGAACATAAAATGCCATTTCTACATAGAGCAGGAACTTTGTTTAACCTATTATACTACACAAGTTGGAGAAAAAGTGGGCATCAAGAGGAAAAATAAGCTGGAAATGTTTTGGGTGGAAATGCAAGTTACTCACAAGCTGCTGATACTTAGTGCAGTATGTATATTCAAAGATATATTCTAGAAATTGGTAGAGGTGAAATTTCAATTTTATTTGCTTTCAGGAATGAACAGAGCATTCCACTACCAAGTCACCAAAAAATAAATAAATAAATAAAAATAAAATAAAATTATGAAAAAAAAAAAAAAAAAAGTTAAGAAAGACAGCATGTAAGTACCCTGAAGAGAATTAGATTTTGTAATCAATAATGTTTCAAATCTTGTTATAGTATTGATTAGTCATGTTATTAAGCCCCTACATGGTATGAAATAAAAATTAGACTTTAGTAGATATATTGATAAAAGTTGGTGAAATATGTGGTTCATGGTGAAATATGTGGTTCATAAAAATTGTGAACTCTATCAAATGTGTGCCTCGAAATGAGTTAGGAGAAAAATGAATTTTAAGAAATGGGAGTTAAGTTAGTAATACTGAACTTTGTGTTTTATATTTAATGAACTTAAAAGAAATACCATAAATAATAGAAACTATATTATCTTATTAAAATATCTACACCTTGAAAATCAAAATCCTAAAACATTTC
>NW_019256997.1:0-1119 GCF_002742605.1 Olea europaea var. sylvestris
TTCCGAAACCGTCGCGAAAAATGACAAAATTGCCCCGGGCGCGACTTTTGTTTTCGATCAATCTGTCAAATTTTTGCCTATTCCGACACCGTTGCGAAAAATGACGAAATTGTCCCCGGCGAGATTTTTGTTTCCAATCAACTGTCAAATTTCAGCCCATTCCGACACCGTTGCGAAAAATGACGAAATTGCCCTCCGGGCATTTTTTGTTTCCAATCAACCTGCCAAATTTCAGCCCATTCCGACACCGTCGCGAAAAATGACGAAATTGCCCCCGCGCGAATTTTGATTCCGATCAACCTGCCAAATTTCAGCCCATTCCGACACCGTCGCGAAATATGACGAAATTGCCCCCGCGCGATTTTTGATTCCGATCAACCTGTCAAATTTTTGCCCATTCCGACATAGTCGCGAAAAATGACGAAATTGCCCCTGACGCGATTTTTGTTTCCAATCAACTTGCCAAATTTCAGCGCATTCCGACACCATCGCGAAAAATGACGAAGTTGCCCCCGGCGCAATTTTTGTTTCCAGTCAACTTGCCACATTTCAGCCCATTCCGAAACCGTCACGAAAAATGATGAAATTGCCCTAAGCGCGGTTTTTTGTACCGATCAACCTGTCAAATTTTAGCCCATTCCGGCACCGGCACGAAAAATGATGAAGTTGCCCCAGCGCGATTTTTTTACCCAATCGACCTGCCAAATTTCAGCCCATTCCGAAACCGTCTCGAAAAATGACGAAATTGCCCTTAGTGCGGTTTTTTGTTCCTGATAAACCTGTCAAATTTTAGCCCATTCCGACACCGTCGCGAAAAATGACGAAGTTGCCCCTGTGCGATTTTTGTTTCCAATCAACCTGCCAAATTTCAGTCCATTCTGACACCGTCGCGAAAAATGACGAAATTGCCCATGGCGCAATTTTTGTTTCAAATCAACCTGTCAGATTTCAGCCCATTCTAACACCATCGCGAAAAATGACGAAATTTCCCCCGGCGCGATTTTTGTGTCCAATCAACCTGTCAAATTTTGGCCCATTTCGACACCGTCGCGAAAAATGACGAAATTACCCCCGCGCGATTTTTGATTCCGATCAACCTGTCAAATTTTAGCCCATTCC
>NW_019256998.1:0-1119 GCF_002742605.1 Olea europaea var. sylvestris
TACATTTCTGAAAAGTACTTATGGTCCCAAAACGGACACCGTCTGCAAAAGTTGCGATCATTTCTTCGAAGGTCGACAATCCATGAGTTCCAAATATGCGAGTTGTCGTTCTTTAAAAAATGGTCAAAACCTTAATACATCATTACGTAATCGTGAGCTAAACCCAAAACGGTCGCTACATTTCCGAAAAGTACTTATGGGCCCAAAACGGACACCGTTTGCAAAAGTTACGATCATTTCTTCGAAGGTCGACAATCCAAGAGTTCCAAATATGCGAGTTGTCGTTCTTTAAAAAATGGTCAAACACCTTAATACGTCATTACGAAATCGTGAGCTAAACCCAAAACGGGCGCTACATTTCCGAAAAGTACTTATGGGCCCAAAACGGACACCGTTTGCAAAAGTTACGATCATTTCTTCGAAGGTCGACAATCCAAGAGTTCCAAATATGCGAGTTGTCGTTCTTTAAAAAATGGTCAAACACCTTAATACGTCATTACGAAATCGTGAGCTAAACCCAAAACGGGCGCTACATTTCCGAAAAGTACTTATGGTCCCAAAAACGGACACTGTCTGCAAAAGCTATGCTCAATTCTTCGAACGCCGTCAGTCCAAATATGCAGGTGCACGTTCCTCAAAAAATGGTTAAAATCCCTCATACGTCATGACGAAGTTGTGAGTTCAATCCAGAAGGGTCGCTACATTTTCGAAAAGTGCTTATGGTCCCAAAACGGACACCGTTTGCAAAAGTTACGATCATTTCTTCGAAGGTCGGCAATCCAAGAGTTCCAAATATGCAAGTTGTTGTTCTTTAAAAAATGGTCGAAAACCTTAATACGTCATTACGAAATCGTGAGCTAAACCCCAAACGGTCGCTACATTTCCGAAAAATACTTACGGTCCCAAAAATGGACACTGTCTGCAAAAGCTATGCTCAATTCTTTGAACGCCGTCAGACCAAATATGCAGGAGCACGTTCCTCAAAAAATGGTTAAAATCCCTCATACGTCACGACGAAGTGGTGAGTTCAATTCAAAAGGGTCGCTACATTTTCGAAAAGTACTTATGGTCCCAAAACGGACATCGTCTGCAAAAGTTACGATCATTTCTTCGAAGGTC
>NW_019256999.1:0-1119 GCF_002742605.1 Olea europaea var. sylvestris
AAACCAAACTGTATATGCTGGATTTGATGAGCCATCTTGAAGTGTTTGTGATGGTGCAACATCTGAACCATCCACAATTCCAATGAGATTGTAACTTTGAAGAAAAGCCACAAATTGGTTCCTCCACGCCGTATAATTGGAGCCATCCAGTTTTGTTTGAAACAAGTTGAGACGGGTTTGGTATGGTGAAAGAATGCATCTTAGGCTTAGCCATTTGTGTCTCGGGTGTAGCCATTTGTGAAAGGTGCGGAAGTTCTGTAGTTATGCAGGATCCTTTTCTGCTCTGATACCAAGTAAGAAATACTAAAAATGAAGTAGAGAGATAATAAACAGATTAATTTGAATGCTTTAGCTCACACTAAAGAGCCTTTGTATCACTTTCTTTATATAACCATACATTGAAAACTGATCTCAAAATATCAAGGAATCAGTTGGCAAGAATCAATCTATACAGGATTAAGTTTAAACAATTAAAATTCAAAAAATAACTATCCTTAGAAAATGCAGGAGTTAATTGCCACAACTAATCTGTAGCTCCTAAATCTGTAACTCCAAAATCTGTAGCTCCAATATTCTTTCTAACAGGCCTTATTTCAGATGACTGTCCATAATGTCTTTCTTCATGGTGACTCCGATGAAGAGATATAGATGACCACTCCACCAAGCCTTTGTTGACAATGAAGAAGATGGTATGTTGACCGCACAAGTCTCTAAGGACTTAAACAAGTTCCTAGAAATTGGTTTTCACATATTTTAGAAGCAATTAGGAAGGCTAGTTTTGCTCAATCTCATTTTGATTACTCTTTGTTTGTTCGAGAAAAAAATACTTCTCTAACCGTAGTTCTCATATACATAGGGATGTCAATTTAGCTCATTAGCTTGGACCACCCATCGAGCCTAAATTTTTTTAACCGAACAAAAGCTCGTCTCGGCTCGGCTCGGCTCGGCTCATCTCTTCTCGGGCCCGAAAAAGACGCCATTTTACTCGAGCAGATCTCGAGCCTTGAGTTTCGACTCATGAGCTGGCTTAACTTAGCTCGTTGACATCCATATACAGATGTGGATTTTATGATTAGGGATGACAAAATACCGTCAAACTCGATACACGTGGATCGGCTC
>NW_019257000.1:0-32785 GCF_002742605.1 Olea europaea var. sylvestris
ACCCAATAGAGAGGAAAGCTAATGTCTGCTTCGTAATGATTTTGAACTGCCTTCGATTGACATGTATTCGTATCTTTAGGGGATACAAAGTGGTATGAATCAGATGATTCCTCCATCGTCTCAAGCTCACTTTATGGGCATGAATCCCATGTCTTCTAGATCTGGAACACCAGTAAATATGCCTCCAGGTGGAATTCCAAATGGTTGCCAAACATGCAGGATCCTCCTAATGTAAGTGGCAATCAAATGTATTCCTCGGCGGGTGGCTTCAACATACTGCAAGCTGGACAGATGCCAATGATGCAGGACTTAATCCTTACCAGGTGAGAGAATTTATATACTCACTTTTCTAACATATGGCTTTCCTATCCTGATTCATTTGTACGAGAAAGGAGTTGACAATCAACAATGAGAGTTTGGCACTTATTTCTAGCAATCTGCTATTGGTGATGCAACCGTGCAGCTGATGTATTATATGGTCTTCCCTAGTCTACGTTGTGTAGTCATGCCTCTTCCTTTATTTTGTGCATGTTGAAAATTTTTTAGTGTTTATTTAATTCACTGCTGTTTTTTGGTTCCCTTTTTACGTGAATGCAAACAGGTAAGTGTTCTATAGACTACAAATGCAGGAGAATTGTGAGTGGGACATGCCTTTAAGAGTTGGTTGCTTATTTGTGTGTGGACCACCAATTAGATACAATGATGGCTAAGTTGAAGTACTTGTAAATTGTCCTAGGTTATATGTATACTTCTGAATAGAGATTCAAATTATAAATGTCGTGAGTCATATTCATTTTGTACAAGTTATGTGGCTACTATTGCTACATCTTTCCGAGGATGTGCAAAGATCCAAGATTTCAAAGATTCTAACATGTCATATACTCTGCAACCTTAGATTTCAGAAACAACGAGCATGCTTTCACCCAACACTGAAACAATATATATAAGCATATAGAAATTGCAATGTCTATATGATTTCAAGATTGACGTGAATCCTATGAGCAGCCTCAAAGTGATCCAAGATATTATCCAGAATGAGACGACGGCAGATTACGTTGCAAAACAGCTCATCCTCCACTTTGGTTTTGCTGGATCTGGTCTTATTTTTAATTGTGCATCCATCTTTTTGAGTTAATAGTTATTTCAACTGATCAGTCATCACTCTGTGAATATTTTAATTTGACTGTGACCAATACATGAATATTACTAAATTGTGCTACGAGGATATATGGTTGTGATAGTGCATTTTGCTTTGAGAAATCTGCGCTCTCTTTAAACTGAAAATTGAATTGGCATGCTAGTTTGATTATTCATTTGCCTTGCTAGTTGCAAATTGTACTAAATTGAATCGTTTACTCATACTTCTTAAATTCTGATATTCAATTTTTTTTATACGTGCATTCTCGAAAATACAAGTGTGGACAATTTTGTTTATTACAGAACATTGAAAGATATCTGTCAAATCATTTATTTAGTTCTATCGAAGTTAATTCAACTGTTACTTTGTCTCTGCAGCCTCAAAATCCAAATGCTTCAGGAATGCGGTTGAATTTTGGTCTTCCATCAGGGACGGCACCGCTTCCTCCAGGTTCCCAACCACATATGGTCAACCTCATCAGTAGATACTAGTTTGTTTTATTTCTTTTCCATCATGACGAGCCAAAACGGCATTTGGGTAGGACAGTAGTGCTATCCCCTCTTCCCCACGCCTCATTCATCCAATGGAACCCCTTTCCCTTCATCCAATGTATCAAATTCAGGTTGCTGAATTTCTCAAGTGTGTGAGCGAATGTAGTGTTATGGAATTTATGGTAGTTTGTTGTGCCTGATACTCATATTGGTCAATCTTTACTGTTGTATATATTGAGCCGTGAAAATGTCTAATTTATGCTCTGTGGCTGTGTCAAATCGTTAATAATCTTATGTACCACATGACATAGCACGAACTGGGGTAGGTAGGGGTGGGTGAGATTGGTTTTCATATCTATTATTGTTCAAGTAAGGTCAAATAATTATCAATTTATTTTTTTATCCTTTCCACCAAGAGTGACATTTTTTTTCTGGTAAATACTGTTGGCTGACGATAAAGATCCTAAAACTGATATTTTTCTAATTTATAGGTAGATATTATCTTAAATACTAAGATAACGAAATATTAAACAGGTTCAAAACCTTAAAAACGTGAATCCCAAAGTCTAGAATTGCCAAAATCCGACTAAGCCATGATAAGCAAATTAGTGTTCTGGTCATTTGTCTCGTACTACATGACATATCACGAATCGGGGCAGGTGTGGGTGGGTGAGGTTGGTTTCTATAGAAAAACCAAGACCAGAACCAGTTATTGGATTTCTAAAATCCAAAACAATTTTCTAAACTCAAGGAATAGATGAAATCATCCCCCCAATGGTTGCGCTGAAATCAAATGCTCATCAAAATTATTACTTGTGAGCACAGGATCAACTAGCCCTCCACGACTAATTGTGTTATATGAACACACATTTGGTGGGTCGTAACCCAATTCCTACGGGTTTCCTCCACTGACCCTGTAACATACCTATCATGTCCCTTCTCTTTCTCCTCAAGTCCATCAGAACTTCGGTGCTCTGCAACTGCAATGACATACAAAATCTGATGTCAAAACCAGTCGATGAGATGGAACAACANAAGTCCATCAGAACTTCGGTGCTCTGCAACTGCAATGACATACAAAATCTGATGTCAAAACCAGTCGATGAGATGGAACAACATTTTTGAGTAAAAAAGGAAATAATCCACCTTGTTCATCATTTGTCATTGAATCTGAAGGTTACGAAATTAGGTGGATATCGTTACGGGGATACATGTCGTGAAAAACACAAGAAATTTTCGACAAAAACAATGACCAGACAAGTGACAATCTTTTATTCCCCATGTGTGACTACCATTTTCCAGAAAAGATTATAATACAATGTCAACAAGCAATAATGTTTTTACCAAAAGTAAAATGTTCTGAACAGATTAGAGAATGTCTAATTCTCATTCTAATTAGAATTTGATTATTGTGAGTAGTGCTTTTGAATCCAGAGCTTTTATCTGATTAACTTCATCAAAAAGAGTTGTTTACTTTATAGAGCTGGATTTTACGTGAGAACCACAAAATCTAAGTCTAAACCCCAAGGGCATTAGATTGCTGTTAATAGGAATAGATAACAAGAAACTTAAATAGGAAAATCTAGGGCTTGTTTGAGCCACATTATTTTCAAAAAAATACATTTTTTAACAGTGATTTGACATCATTTCAACCACACATTCTTCAATAAAATAATATTACACGTAAATCTAAAAATTTTCCTTATTTTTTAACCACACATTTCTCATTGATGTGACATGAATAATGCATTTTTCCTAGAATGTGGCTCAAACATGGGCCTAGCTATCAGTAGTCATATCGGTTCAAAATCCTACCAACCACAAATAATTAATACAAAAATCAATCACATATTTGAATTTCTCTACGAAACATGTTTTATTTTACACGTCTTCTAATAAATAAAAAATTAAAATTCATATTAGCTGCATTTTAATCACAACCAAACACATTTCCCCCTTGTAATGGAAACGTCAAAAGGGTTTTACTTCTTATGAGAGCCATCGAGGCCCACAAAAAAAAAATAAATAAATAAAAATCCATAGCACAATTATCTACAATTAAAAATCAGAAAAATAAGACATTTATACCTTTGTATCCTAAAATTTGTTCGCACGAAGCTGAGGTGAGCCAAGTAATTGCTCTCGGCAAAATCATGTAATGTACGATATGATCTCGTCCCATCAAGATCATTTGTACCAAACTCTTCCTTCAACAGTCTTCTACATTCACCAGCATCCTATTAATCAAACACAAATTTTTTCAGATAAAATACTACTGCAAGCGTTTTATACTCGGAGGACAGGTTGAAAAATTTTAATCCTTAAGATATACAAGCTTTCAAGAGAGTACACAATCAGCAAGTTCTCAACTGTCTAATTAGCACTGTCTCAGCAAGACAGACCATTGACAAAAACTGTCAACCGAGACGATTGAGGATCCAATAAATTCAGTTGGAATGGTTTGACCTGCTCCGCGCTGTTGTTCAGAGTAACTTTCGTGTTTACATGTGCAAGGTAAAAAACAGTCCCAGCAACGTTTAAATTCATCAAAAGAGATGCTCTTATGATATAACTCACTATTTTACCCAGCGGGTTTATAAAACAGTAGCAAACTGTATTACTCATGTCCATGCTTACTCGAGCACATAAAATGTAATGTGAAATGCACAAATGACAAGGCTAGTCAACCCCCGCTCATGCTCATATACGACTTGCCCTGTGAGTTATTTATCCACTTCTAGTTCTCTTGGAAGTCCTAGTTCTATCAATAAAAAACACTAGGCCAAAAGTCATCCTCCAGAATATATTCAAGATCTTCCTTCCCTCCATGGCAGATAGTTTTCCACTTTTGAGCATCCTACAATAAGGAATACACACATTGACAAACTTGCTTGAAGTGGAGTTTTGGAATCAGATGGTTTTTCTGAAGTCACTCAAACAAGCCTACTCTTGGTGGATGAAAATTTTGACAAGCCGCAAGGCCATCTAAGGTTTCCCATTGGCTTTCAATTTGCGTTTGGGTAGCATGGAATGTCACAATAAAACTTCTCAGCCAAACCACTACAATTGACATCGGGAAATGATTCACTGCCAGTGATTTTTTCCGTCAATCTCTAAACAAGAAGGAAGTCGAACCATGACGCAGATATTCACTTAATGTATGTAATAGAACTGCTTGCTTGCCAATCATAAGCAAAAATGATAGAAACCTGACAATACATTTACAGAAAACTGTACACAGAAGAAAAAATTATGATTCTAGATCTGAATTCATTAGGAAAGTGAGGTCAAAATCAGACTCTGTGATCTTTCAATCTTTTTTCCTATGTACTTGGTGACAAACTTCATGCCCTAGATTAAGCTAGCTGGCATGGATAATTTGTGTTGACTAAAAGTGAGAACTTCACTAATTTGTGCTCAACAAAAATGGGTACTTCACCATCTTAGAGTCTCATGTAGCAAGATCCATAACTATCTAATCATTCAAAACACAATAACCAAAGATGAATACTACCTGTAAAAATTTCAACATTTGCTCTTCAATTGTCCCATTCATTGCTAATGTTTCCACATGAATAGGACGTGTAGCACCCATCCGGTGAGCACGACTAATAACCTGCTCTTCCATGCTGATCATTTTCATAACAATAAAAACCAGAAATCAGTATGAAAAGTTAAATTTTAATTTCTTACTTTTCCAATTCTCAACCAAAATTAAAAAGGAAGCTGCCTAAGCAGAACACACACAGTATCAGCCGTAGATTAGTAATACAGAACTTGTAAGTGGTTTTAATTGGAAAGAACAAGCTCAGAATATTGCTGAAGACAGAAGTCCTCCAGAAAAACTAGAATGCAAACAAAAAATTTGCCAAAATACTTGGTTATACAAATTTTATCTGTTACCTTTTATCCCAGATAGGTTCCATTAAGTACACGTGTGTTACGAAGCTTAGATCAAGACCCAATGCTGCACTTCCATCCATCAAAAGAGCCATACAATTTGCATCATGCTGGAAAGTTGCCAGTGATTTCATCTGATTTGCGTAAAAGTAACTTATTAGCTTCTAAACCACATCAAACATGTTTGGAACTTCAAAAATATCAAAAAACGAAAAGCGAGTAGAGACATACCTTACTGCTAGCCTGCATTGGAGTATACATTCCAGCAAACTGGATACCAGCAACATTTAACTGGGAAAAGAATGTGAAAAATAATATCTTGCTAATTACAGAGAAAACTATATTAACCATGCCTACAGTTAATCAAAAGTTACCTGCTGTTCAATAATATGTATATGTTCAAGAAACTGAGAAAATATGATAACTTTCTCTGTAAGCATCTGACTCAACTCATTTCCAGATCTACTGCAAGCTTCTAGACCTAATGATGGGTTGAAATAGCTTCTCTCAGATGACAAATGAAGTTCATGAGAATCGTGTACCCCCCTCTGGTCACTGGAGTGTCCATTGATCCTATTAGTTTCCTGAAATTTCTTTAATTTATCAACAAGATACATAACTTTGCTGCTAGTTGTCGACTGCCAATCAGGATTCCAGTCATCCTGCATTAAATAACAAACACAACTTCGTAAACTTTTGCAAGTGTAGGAAAAATACACAAGACAGATACAATAAGAAAGATAAAGATAACCCTACCTGTTTATATGAAGGCTGTAACTCAATGAGATCCTTTGGAACAGGCCACTTTGGATTCGGATTCTCTGGACGAGTTAATATTTCTGGACTCTGCATCTCATATAAGTTACCACATCCGGGGAATGTACACTTTTCACTGTCTAAAGCAACACAGTCAAGGCATAAAAGATGCCTACAAGGTGTAATGACAGGTAAACGACACCATTCCTTGCACCTACAAATCCAATAACAAGAAAAAATATCAAGTGTACCCTGTCAAATAAAATCCAGTACATGAAAGCTTATAAGCCAAATCTTACCTCATGCAATTGCCACCATATAAAATATTGTACTTTATTGACACATACTCCTCCGAACTAGGATCTAGACCATTCTCTGCTAAGATATCCATAGTGTCTTGAATATCTTGGCCAGCATCTGATACTCTGATATGTCCAGCCACACAGCAGGATAACCGTACATTTCTGATAGTAGTAGCCCGAAATTTCCATTGTTTCGGGTTGAGTAAACTCTCAACGTGTGAAGGATCATTCCAGTCGGCCATTAAAATATTACGCCGCACTGTTTCTACCAATTCATTATAACTTTTTGCATGTTCTTCGGAAAAATTCAAATAGGTTACTTTCTTGATGCATGGAGGGATTGCCTGCAAGTCTATTTTCCTTGAACTAATCATGCATCTATGAAGTAACTGCAGCAAGCGTGACCGACCCTCTTCCATTTCTGCCTCAAATGGCCTGAGAATTCCTGCTTCCCATGACTTCTGATTCTGCCCATAAGCCTCTTCTTGAAGGAACTTGAGCATGGGCTGAAGATGTGAGAGCTGACCGTTAGGAGTGTTGGGAGTTGGAGTACCCGTTAACAACCATCGATTAGTAGCACTCAGTGAAACAGCCATTTGTAATTTGTTTGTCAAATTGAGACTAGATCCCAGAGTATGCCCCTCATCCAAGATGACTCTAAGCCAGTGAACTTGCATCAACACGCTTCTTTTGTGAGGACCCCACTCAGCGCTCAAACGATTGAATGTAGTTATTACGACATCATAGTCCCAAGCCAAACAGTGTGCAGAGGGTTTTTTTTGATCGCCCCATGCATAAACTCTCAATTGACCTGGTCTGACATGCCTTTCAATCTGAGTTTTCCAGTGATCAACAAGATTTGAAGGGACAACAATTAAAGTTGCACTTGATAAATATAACCTAAACGAATCTAATGGTTCACACAGAGCAATTCTAAGAGAATCCAGATCAAATACCAGGTTCAAAAGAGTTCTTGGGTAGTACCATCTCGTAGCACCCTTTTCAACTCTCTTAATTAGGCCGAATGCTTGAAATATTTTGTGAAAATCACGAGAAGCACTAGTACTGAACAGTGAGTTTCCCACAATCGGGCTCATCAACCCAATTGTTTCCATTTCTGATAGCTCATCTGGTGAAAGTTTAGCCAACCAAGTCAAGGCCTTCTTTGTTTCCGAATTCATAAATGTGTAGTGCTCCTTGAGAACACTAATGAAAAACGATATGTTTTCATCCTTCCCCCCAACGGTTCCCTTTGTATGAAACCCAAGAAGGTGAGTGATAGATTCCCCATAATCCCAGGATTCTTCAGGTATATTACAACTCCGGTGCAAGGGATCCGTATTCATACTACAAAACCATGCCGTATTAGTATTTGCTACACTTACATCAGCAAGCTTCCGCCACTTGCCACAACCATCACACTGGACCCACAATTCGTTGTTTACAAAATTGTCTCTGGTAGTGTCCTTATCCCTCTTCCTAATGGATGATGACTCACATGACAAGCCACCTCGGTTTCTCAGACTTTTCCTATGAGCATTAGAGGCATGTTTTCCATTTTTTAAGCATTTCTCAACCTTTTTTCTCTCAGAAGGAAGTGATGACCCCTCATACTCATTCAGAAGATTTCTCTTCACATTACCCCAGCTCCTGGTGTACACAGCAGAGGATGCAGGTGCCAAGCATGCAAATGTTGACAATTTGATTCTTTTACTAGAACAGTAATCGGTTGATTCCAGAATTTCCTCGGCAGAATCAAGTAACATGGGAATTTTTTGTGCATTGCAGTTTGAGTTCTTTCTTGGGGTGAGTTCATCAAGCGATAACTGCCCTCTTCGAGATTTCTGACCCACAATTTTGTTAATAGCAGGGACCCTGCCCCTGGTTATATTGTTCCCACTAATTTCATAATAACCACACTTCTGATACCCATCATGCCTACACCAGACCACTTGTACTCCTTCTGGGGATTCTGCCAATGTCCCTTGTGTCTTCAGAATGAGTGAAAGGGCAGTTATGGTCTTACCTAATCCAGGTTCATCACAAAACATACCCCCATGGAAATCCTCAATCGTGGGTACTACACCAGTCACGATCTCCCCAGAAACCATATTCACATAGAAATCAAATCCATCTTCAGTTTTGTAGTTCATGTATAGAGGATGTTGTAAGACTTTAGACTCCCGCTCACGTTGTAACATCCACTCAACAGCAGCCTGCTGATGAGGATAAAGTTTAAGTTTCATACATGGCATGATTGATGCTGCCAAATACCTTAAATGATGACATGTTAAAGAAATCCTAAGAAGGTCGACTGGGCGAAGCAAAGTTAAAATATTGATCAAAATATCATCTGATAGCACCCAGATACCGGTTTTGGAGAAAGAGTCGGCTGGGATTACTCTTGAATAATCATGGTTAACCTTCTTTGTCACACTGGGCACACTCTTAAAAATTTCATGGAGTTCAAAAAGCTTTTTGTCAGAGCTGTCAGGAGCACTACAATGCTGTTTGCAGCCAAAGACGTGACAGTCAGCGACATTCCAAATCCTCAAATTATCTACATGTTCCAATTTGTCAAACTTGAGCATCAAACTTCGAGCTTCCCAATCAGAACTGCAAAACAATGTTTATAAAATACAATAGCATCAAAGGCATAGAAAAATTCTTTACTGCCAGATTCGAGTAACATTGAAAAAATATTAGCATCAATTCTGAAAAAAAAAGGCCACATAATCATACAAACTAATTCGAGCATTGACGACTAGATTCAAAGATCAACACTGCACAATGGACATCAAACAAATAGAGTTACTCCTTAAACAGGATGAATCTATAAAACTCAGCAAAACTGGACTTATTGATGTTTTTTGCTCTTCCATACAGGAACGAATTGCTTTACAAAGATTGGTCTCATTTTTCATTTCCAACATTTGGACATGTCGAATAAAGAGAAAATACAAGATAATTGTTAGCGCTGTATTCAACAATGTTCTGAAACAAAAACATGAGTATTGCCCTAAACGGTGAATAGAAGATACGTTGAGTATTATTGGTAATACTTTTGTACATTATAAGTTGTGGATTCTATGAAATGTGTAGAAAAAAATTATGTTTCATCAGCTCTAAGCTCTGCCAAACATGAACATACATGACATTTGCATCTCTTTAGAAAGAGACAAAAGATGTTTTTTCCTATCTTACAGAGTACTGACGATAACAAATGATTTTTTATTTTTTTTTTTCTTTTTTAGTAAAAACGCACTTTTCATTACTGCATATCACCGCAAACGGAGGATGAGAGAAAAATTAGGATACAGTCAAACCAGGGAAATGAATCAACATCTAAAGCAGCAAACAATGCATACATGTGGGTCATCCTATTACCATTAGGGGGATAAATTGGCAAGAACCACAACTCACTTCTCGCAATAAAGAAACTACATCAAACAAAATAGGTTCATTTGGAGCATAATGGAAGTCTGAAAAGACTCAGAACAACCCCAAAAGAATCACATTCTGCAATATCAATTTGGAAACCAAGTGATTTTGCAAAGGCAAGTCACCCTCACGTGGAGTCACTGCTTCAGCATCTTCAAATGAGACATCCGCCAGCCGTTTTGATCGGGCAGCCAAAACAATCCAGAGACGATTTCTGATGACTGCACCCACACCCTGATACCACCCTCAACCCAAACTCAAGAATCCGCATTCAATTTCAGCCTGCCTATCTCTGGGAGATCCCATTTGCACCTTTTGAATGTAAACATTTCCGAAAGGGCACAAAACTATTGTTCTATGCACACAATCACCAATTTTATTTTATTTTTAAAGTTTAAAACATCGACATAGAGGATCGTAACTCCTCTGTCCTACTCAAAAAGTGTCATTAGAATGTGCACAAATAGCACTGGCGTCCCAAATTTAGCAAATCTTCTCCTAGTGTGGCAACCTCCAGCTCTCTCTAAAAGAATTTCAAATAAGCATTCTTAAGAAATTGTCTTTTTCAAAGTTTTACTTTACGCCAACACTCCCACTCTCAGATTGGACTCTTTCTCTAAAACATTTTCAAATAGACATTCTTAAGAAACTCTCTAATTCAAAGGATTTTTTTTTTTTTCAATTTAACATTCTTAAGAAACTCTCTTATTCAAAGTTTTTTTTTCAATTTAACATTCTTAAGAAACTCTCTCATTCAAAGTTTTATTTTACGCCCACACTCCCACTCTCAGATTGGCCTGTGTCTATGCCCATCTTGGCTTTAAATACAAACCAAAAAGGAAAATATCAACATACTCACAAGGTGCAATATAAAATGTGAGCTATTAGTGAGAGTCGTGAAGTTGGTAGTGAATTAGTGCCTAATCCTGTACCACTAAGAGCATTATAAGAAGACACGAAACATAAAAGCAAGTAAAGAACGCACATTTTAGAGCGGTTCACTCTCGATACAAGAGATACATTCAGTTGCCTCTAAGCGATTTTACTATAACAAGTAAAGAGATTACAATTTGAGAAGCACTCACGAAAAAGAGTTTTTCCATAACACACTTTATGTTGAGAAAAAAACATTAAGGTTTAAATTTCTCACCACCCTCCAACCACGCTTGTCAACCTTACCTCAAAGGTTGACCCGCGGATAAAAAGTGAACACTATAATTAGGTTCCATACATCCAACATCTATAACCATGTAATTTCTCGCAAACGTTGTAAAGAACATGGACTTCCCCATCTTGCCTGTTTGCTCAAGGGCTGTTTCGTGTAGCGTTAGCTTACATATTGTCCACTAGGCATGGGTATTAGGCTCCAATTGGTACTACCATTCCAATTTAGTTCCTCTTGAGGGGAGATCGAAAGTTCAAATAGCTGGAGGAGTGAATTAAAATTTACTTCGGGGCCCAACCCCTAGTGAACGGCCAAACACAGGTGCACCAAATAGCCCTGCACAAATGGGCAATATGGAAAAAGTCTGTGGTCGTTACAAACATGACTCTGAAATATCAGATTCTGTCCTCCATACTTCAATTTAAGTAATTAATTTGATCCACTGCATTTCTAAATACAAATTTCATTCTGGAAAACAAGAGCCTGAGACTGAATTTCACATCATCAGATAGTACATCATGTTTGCCTTCTGTCTATCACAAAAACCCCACAAAACAAACATCAAACTCAATTCAACAAAGGAAATGACAAATCGAAATACAACAACATTACAAATAGAACAGGGCATTTAGAAAATTGAACGAGCAATTTAACAACAAACCTTAGGTGCTTAAAAAGAGCTGCAGCAGTGGAAGCCGACTTGGGGAATTGCCAACCAGACCACAAGGCTATAGGCAAGTAAACATCCACCAACACAACAGCCCTAGCCTCCCTACACTCACCATCAATTTCACTCTCCCGCACTGCAATTTTGACCACCCTCGCCAAAATTCTCACACACTTATGCCTCACGAGGGCACGAATCTGGTGCACCACGCTTATAGACCCGTGGACCATTCCAAATCTGCTCCACCGCCTCTTCGAGGCGGACCCAGCACACGGCGTCGTTCTGGAATTTGGAGGTCCCGGTTTACCAATGGGTGTTAATACAACATCGTCTTGCGATACAAAGTGGATGTTCTGGGGGTCGCCGGCGATTCGGCAGAGGGAATTGAGAGGAAGCAAATTCGAATCTCCGTCAATGGAGAGAACTACATTTACATAACCGCAGAGCTTATGCTCCGGCGGTGCTTCGACGTCGTTTTCCATTGTCCTGAAATTCGAAGCTGACGATTGAAAATTTTATGGGTGAAGGAATCACGATTATGTACTTGAAGCCGGGCTATAATCTTTTGGGAATAGAAAACGGTAGAATGACAAAAGTACCCTGCGGTCTTCCAATCAGTTGCCCTTGTAACGGTTCTGTAACATAACCCCATTTGGACCCATTACTTTATATTATAATAGAGGAATAGTGTTTTTTCGAAAAAAAATATGATTGTAAAAGAATAAAAAAAATTTATTTACGTGTAATATTATTTTATTTAAAATTATGTAATTAAAAATAAGAGTGAAAATTTTAAATCAATTTGATGAGATTTAATGAGAGCCAAACGGGGCACAATTGGATCCAAATTGTGCCCCCATTTCATAGTAATTTTTCACTTAAAAAAATTAATTTTTTAATCGTTATTTCGTTAGTTTAGCAATCATTTCTTACCTCTCACTCATAGGTGGACCCACTTTTCTCTCCAACAGTCAAAAAATCAATTTTCACAATCACTATCGAACAGCCATGTGATGCATTTCAAATTGTAATTTCTATCATACTCTATACTTATCTCTGTTAAATTTTTAAATTTAAAAAAAAATATACTATTTCAATATTGCCCTTTATCTTCATCTTCTTCTTCCCCAAATCCCCCACCACCACAAAAAATCCATATTTAAAACATGTATTCACACAAATAAATTTAATACTGTTTTTCAAGTTTGGTGATGAAGGATGGCGACTTATCATTATGGTAAATACTAGAACTCAAGATTAAATTGGTGGTTAGGAGTGGCAACACATCTCCCTTCTTTCCTTTACTTCACAGTAATCCCTTGTTTGAGCCCCATTTGGGGGGAATAATGTATTTTTGAATAGTGTATTGATGGAAAATGTATGGTTGAAAAATAATGAAAATTTTTGAATTTGTGTGTAATATTATTTTATTAAAAATATGTTGTTAAAATGATATCAAAACACATTTAAAATTACATTTTTTTTCCAAAGAATAGGACTTAAACAATGGCTAAATTGTTGCCAATTTTAGTGCAATACCAAGCAAGAAAACCCTACTCTGCTTATCTACTTCTATAGCTCTATGCAACTGTGGATGATGCCATGAAGATTTGGCTTTAATTGGGTTGTACATGGCTCATGAGGAAGCCCCCCACAAAATTATTTATAAGCCATTTTTTCTACCAACAAACAAGTTACATACTGAGAAATGATTAAATTAACAACTGCTAGCAAAAAGGGGTTGTTGATAGTTTAAATTTAGTGAATTAATTTAGATCACCGTATTTTTATTTAATTATATATTTGTCAATTTATATAAATTTACATAATGTTAAAAATATAACAATTTTTTTAAGAAAAATGAATATATCACTCTCACTACTCTCTTAGAATTTGAAGATTACTGTCCATTTGTAATTTCTCCTCACATATTACTGTTCTATGTTTGTACAAAGGCAAGTCATAATTAAAAAGGTTGAGTTCCAACTTTAAGAGTTTCCTATTGCCCCGCTTTGAAGAGAAGTTAATCTCGAAATGTATCTCAATAGACTGGAAAATAAGAGCTGGCCCCACAAAGAGTCCCAATTGAGGGAGAGGATAGCCGACCACCACTCATTTGTGCACGTCCCTTTTCACGCTTCAACTGGCTACTCACTGTTCAGACGTGAACGATTTTCCCCATATGTTTAGGTATTTTATAGCCTTTTTTGGTTCTTCCTTCTGGGTTTTCATTTCGGTCGTTTTTTTTGGGAAGTATTCTTCTTCTGGGCTGGTCACTCAAAGAGGAACATAGGTTAAATACTTTTTTTTTTTTCAGGATTAATGAAACTGAATTTATGTTTTGTGATCTTTTAGTATTAGTCTGGAACCTCTTTGTTTAGTGTGATCCAAATTTTGTGGATAGGTCGAAATTTTTTCCTAGTTTTGGTTCTTTTTTATTTTAATAGATTGTAATTTTTTTTTTTTGCTTCGAAACCTTTGATGAACTTTCCACTGCTAAAACAGGATAATGCTTTCATTATGTATAATATATTGATCAGTTACTTAAGTAAAGAAAGTAAAGCTGCAGATGGGTATAAAACGTGTTGGTTCATATGCAAATTGGGGGTTTCGAGCCGAACTCTGGTACCTATATGATCGTTGTTGATGGCTTCTACAAAATTGGGGATTTTGAGGAGGGTTTGAAGGTTTTGAATGTGGTATTAAATAGTGAGGATTTTCCTCATGCCGAAACTTTTTTGTTCTTTGGATATTGGCTTCGTCAAGGGTGGAAAAATGAATGATGTGTGCTTTTTTCAGAGGAAATGGTGAAGAGGAATATTATATTAGATTTAGACTCTGTGAGAAATTCTGGTGAAATCTTTTCATGATGATTGTGAAACTGTTGCTAGGCTTTTGATTGATATTACCTATTCTGATGATGACTTTCTAGATTAGAAGTTGTTCATTTTTAAATAAAGTTTATAGAATAATTTTTATGATGCTCGTGACAATGTAATCCTTCATGCCTATTGATTGTAACTCATCACCCTATCTTCAAATCTCACGTGTCGCTTTATTCGCTTGATTCATTCATTCTGCATTTCTTTGGTGATTTTTGATGGGGCAAACGAATCGAATCAAGTCGATGCCAAAATCTTCTCACTGAGAAATAATGTATGAGGTCAGAGAAGGTCTATAGTTTGCGGTGATTGATTGTAAATTGGAGACTTCGAAACTTACTATGCCCCCGTTTGGCCCCCATTTTGTGGTAATGAAAATGGGTAGAATAGTTTTTTTTTTGAAAAATGAGTGGTTGAAAAAGAAAGAAAATTTTTGGATTTACATGTAATATTATTTTATGGAAGATTGTGTGGTCGAAAATAGGAGAGAAAAAATGAAATGTAATGGAATGAAAATTAATGGGGGCCAAACGGAGACTATAGTTAGCATGGGATTCTTATCTTCTGCATTGTGTCTGATATGAAGTCTAGCCCCATAGCAAATGCATTCTCCTCAAAAAACCCTTATGATGATGTTCTTTTGTCAAGCGGTGGCAGGGGGCTGGGATTGGTGGGAACGAAGCTTGGAGTTCAGGACTACACTGGAATTTTCTTCAGCTCACAGAGTAGGTCATCCAGTCCAATTCTCGATATTTCGGGCCTGGATGAACGTGTCAGGTCGGGTGATTTTTGGAGCTCCAAGCTTGATCACTCCAATATTTTGGGTGGCTTTTGGGATGAGGATATAGTTGTATCATACGAATAGTTTTTCGCTAGAGGGAAAACGAGAAAAACCTCTTCTGATAAACTAAGGCGAGTTTTTTTGCTGCACCATTTTTGCCTTTTTTTGGTTTGCTAAATATGGATTATCACTATTGTTGTTGTTGTTTGTATATTGATTAAGAATGTGATTTTAACTTTCATTATTGTTGATGTTTTCTTTGATTTGCTAAGAATTGCATGGTCAGGAATGAAAAAAAATTAATTAATTTTTGTTGTTCAATCGAAGCGACCATTGTGCTTATTCTTTAATCCGTAGTGTTAAAAAATTTATAGCTAGAAAATATGCATCATCGTTGTGCATATTTAATCATTTCTGAGTTTTTAGTAAATCAGTGAATTAAAGTTTTTCTTCAATTGAGATTTTGAATTTTTATTTTTATTATTATTATTATATATATATATATATATTTTTTTTTTTTTTTTTTTTTTTTTTTTTTTTTTTATATAGTTTTTTTGTTTAGTACATTCACCTTAAGATAGCTGAAGGTATTTACTTGTACTACTACAATGGGAAAGAGGCTTCCTTTGCAACTGCACGGATTGGTCAAACTTATAGAAACGAGTTCTCAAATTCTTTCATAAAAGTTGCTTTGTTGCATGTATGTCTGAGATTGAACATTCACAGATATATTATACATCTGAAACTGAGATAACTTGATGCTACATCACAAATGTAGCCGTTAATCTCCCTACAAAATCACACGCTGCTCTGTTGATTGAGGCTCAGAGACTGCAATTGTTGTAGCAAATGGCAAAAATGACTTTAGTTTATATTTTCTAACTTTAGCCAAATACAAGAAATACACATGATCACTTTGAGTTTCTTTAATGTAAAGCCAATTCCATGAGTGTAAACCCTTGTGATAATTGAGACTCAGATGTTTTAGAAAGTCACATTTTTTCTAATTTGATGTGCCCAAAAACTACTTTTTTAGAGGATGTTTAGTGAGGATTAAAATTAGATTTTTTAGAAGATTGTGATAGAAATTTTTGAAATGTGTAGTTGAAAAGTTATAGAGTCGATGTGGTTAATATTGATTGTTTCACCGTAACTTAGATTAAAATCAAATTTTAATCCAAATCAAACATGAGTTTAATTGTCTTTTAGACCCCGTTTGGCCCCTATTTTTTGGAAATGAAAATTGGTGGAATATTTTATCTTTTTTTAAAATGAGTAATTAAAAAAGAAGAAAAAGTTTTCTATTTATGTGTAATATTATTTTATAGAAGATTGTGTGGTTGAAAATAGGAAAAAGAAAAATAAAATGTAATTTAATAAGATTCAAATATGGGTTAAATCTATCCGCTATTCTTTTAACAGAGACATCCACACATTCTTAATGAGTTTATAATTACTTTTCTCCATTTTCTTTTCATATTTGCTTTAAATGTTGCTTGTGCTATTGGAGTGGTAAACTAGGTTTTATTTGAAAATATACAAATTTTACAGATTTCCCTAGGGATGTCAACGAGCCGGCTCACGAGCGAAACTCAAAGCTCAAGTTCGGCTCAAATAAAAATGGGTCGAACTTTTTTGGCCCTAGTCAAGACGAACTTTTGCTCGACCAAAAAATCAAAGCTCCACCCGAGCTTTCGACTCGGGTCTTCATCGAGCTGAGCCAACTCACAAATTTTTTTTAAACCTATTACCTGTCGGCATGCCTACTAAGTTTTTAATTTTTAATTTTTGTAAGGCTCAGTTCTTCATGGGTCAAAAATGGCCCATGACATGAGCCTGCCCATGTGGCTCGTCTAGCTTTGGCTTGGGTTCGGGCCAACACTCCAAAATGGGGCTTGATGGAATATAGCCTCGAGTCAAGTTGGCTCAGGCTTTTCCTGGGCCGAGGCATAAGCTACCCAAGCCGGTGAGCCAAATTGATACCCCTAGATCTCCTTACACGAAGGTCTTTTAAGGGTTTGTGTAAATTCAATAGGTGGAGATTTAGCACTTTGTGGATCCTATGGACAAATCTCATCCTAATCTTTCTGATGTGCAAGGACAAATCTCATCCTAATTTTTCTGAAGTTGCACAGCTGGAATTTTTAATGCTCCCGAGAGAAGACCAAGTGTTCGGACAACAAACAAGGAGAATACCTAATGGAGAAGCAGGTTTATCAAGTTGTTCTAATAGAGAAGCAAAAATGTCATAGGAAGTTAAGGTGGAAAACACTGTTGGATGGAAACCCTGCTCCCAAGTCCCAAAATTTGTGATTTTGAGTATTCTAAAAGGTAATGCTACTGATTGTCACAATTGGATTTTATTCAGCTTTTAGATAATACAGAAAATCCTAATTATCTGCCTTGTCCTTTTCAATCTTGAATATAAATTGTCCATTCACTATGTTTTTTTATAGAATTTGACACTACGTCATGAATATGTTTGCTATATATATCTTTCATGTATAGTAGAAACATGAAAATATGCTTAGAACATCTGGATGTGAATTTCAGATACCATAAAATGAAATATTTTGTATATCCTTTGAATTTTTGTTTACGAGTTTCTTATATTTTACCAACTGGCTTAAGGATGAAGGCATATGATAAATGGAGCTTAAAATGGGTGCTCTCACTAAGAATTTTCCAAATAGATCTATAAGGACTCGTATGCTCATATGCATTGACAAAAATAATTCCTACGAACTCCCATAAGATCAGTAAGGTGTAACGTTTGCTTGCAATGTCTTGCTTATTTATCTGACTATAAGTTTTTCATTGATTTTTGGTATAAATATGGTGTTGTTATCATAGATTATTTACCTTTTCTCTAGCAACATGCATGATGCCTTACAGTTGCGCAACATTCACACTAACTTGCTCCATTAAGGTTGAATTTGGTAGAAATACAAACAATTCTTCCTAGAACCTAAACTGGTTTAATCTTTTAGTGTTGCAGCCAAATCTCAAATCCATGTGTTTATTATGTTGAATTTAATTGTAATCATGCTAAGAATCACCAAATAATAAATTAATAAACCAAATTCATACCTGTGGAAGCCATTGTTGATATGAATAGTAATTGTAATAGCAGCAAAAATCTCTCCCTCCTTGCTCCTCACAAAAGTATTAGTTATCAATGGAGCAAACTAATGAAAACATATGGAGAGGAGAGGGGACCCAGCCTTTATATATAGGAAATAATTTGAGCCGTCTCATTACGACTAGAATTCTAATTCGAGTTTATTTTCGGTCCACATACTTTAAACTACCACATAAAACTAATTACAACCCGTAAGGTGTAAAAGGCTCAATTGATCATTTAATAAATTTGGCCCAAACACAAATATCATTTTGAGTCATACATCTAACCCGTAAAATTTACAATCCAATGTAAAGCCCACATATGAAAGAAGTAATTATTCCAACATTCTCTCACTTGGGCAAATATTTGATTGCTGTAACAAAGTTTTAATACCCGGTTTAGACTATATAGGTGGCCACAAAAGTATAACTCCAATGATGACACCTTACATAACATGATCCGATCCAATAAAAATATTAACACCGAACATGGAAGTCATTACACCAATTTAAGAGATGTAAGACCATTCCACAGCTACAAATGTCAACATCCTTATCGATATGGATCCCCATCCTCCAATCAATGTGGTAGTATGTGATATGAACTTAACACCAAATGTGATCAAAAACTGTGCTAACTCGAATTACATGTCTCCAAAAGAGACTCATCTTATGTCTTTATACGTCATATTTCAAGATATCAATAATATATAAAGATATAAGTCAAATGCATGCTTAAAATAGTTCATGAATAGGGGAAAAATTATTTTATTATCAGAAGGGGCTGTAGACGAAAACATATGGGTTGCCTACGTACCCCGCAAAGGGATCAAGCCTAAAACGTAGTTCTTTACATAAATCACTCCCACTAACCAAAAATATCAAATGTTTCCACAATACTCATATTAGTAACATATGTTTTAAAAGCTTTTGGAGCGAGTCCCTTAGTCAAGGGATCTGCAATCATTGCCTCTGTATTGATATGTTTTATTTTCGTCTGCCCTTCTTTGACTCTTTTTCTAACGACCAGATATTTGATGTCAATATATTTTGATCCACCAGAACTTTTATTATTCTTTGAAAAGAATACTGCTGCACTGTTATCACAGTAGATGGTGATCGGTCTTGAGATGGAATCAACAATTTTCAAGTCAGAGATGAAATTTCTTAACCAAACGGCATGGACTGTAGCCCCATAACATGCCACAAATTCAGCTTGCATAGTAGAAGATGCCACTAAAGTCTATTTAGCACTTTTTCAAGAAATGGCACCATCAGCTAATGTAAGAATATAACCTGAGGTTGATTTCAAATCATCTTGACATCCAACAAAATCAGAATCTGAATATCCTACCACCTCAAGATAGTTTGTACGCTGAAATGTAAGCATATAACTTTCAGTTTTCTTCAAATATCTCATAACTTTTTTAGCTGCTTTCCAATGCTCTTGTCCTGGATTAGACTGAAATCTGCTAAGGACACTTACTGCGTAGGCTATATTCGGTCTAGTGCAAACTTGAGCATACATCAAGCTTCCCACAGCACTAGCATATGGGATCATCTTCATAGACTTCCTTTCCAGCTCATTCCTTGGACATTGAGTTTTATTAAACTTATCTCCTTTTATGATAGGTACATCACCAGGTACACAATTCTGTATATTAAACCTTTCTAGAACATGTCGTATATAAGTTTTCTGAGAAAGTCCCAATAAGCCACGATTTCTATCACGATGTATTTCAATGCCAAGTACATAGGAAGCTTCTCCAAAATGTTTCATCTCAAAATTAGCAGACAACATTTTCTTTGTCTCATGAAGCAACCCTAAGTTACTGCTAGCAAGCAGAATGTCATCAACATACAGTACAAGGAAAATAAAATTTCTTCCACTGGATTTAAGATAAATGCATTGATCAATAGTATTTTCAACAAAACCAAGAGATGTCACAACCTCATCAAATTTCAAATACCATTGTCGAGATGCTTGCCTGAGACCATATAAGGATTTGTTTAACTTACACACCAAGTTTTCTTTTCCTTTTACAGCAAAGCTTTCAGGTTGTTTCATATAAACCATTTCAGAAAGATTTCCATTCAAAAATGTTGTCTTAACATTCATTTGATGAAGCTCCAAATTGTAGTGCGCCAAAAGAGCCATGATAATTCGAAAAGAATATTTCGATGAAACAGGGGAGAAGGTTTCAACATAATCAATGCCCTCTCGTTGAGTGAAACCTTTTGCAACTAATCTTGCTTTCTTTCGTTCAACATTTCCTTTTGAATCTAATTTACTTTTGAAAATCCACTTGTTATCTACAGCCTTAGCATCTGGAGGAAGTTCAATAAGATCCCAAACTTTATTCATTTCCATGGAATTCATTTCATTTTCCATGGCAGCTATCCAATTATCTGCATCACGACTTGTCAATACTTGGTTATAAGTTACAGGATCAACAATATGCTCAATATTAAAATCACTCTCCAATAAATATGCAATATAATCACTGGGCAATGCAGATTTTCTTTCCCTTTGTGATCTCCTAACTTGTAGCTCAGGAACCGATTTAATCGTTGTTTGAGAAATTGGAGATTCCTGCTGTTTCCTCGGTTCTTCATTAACAATTTCAATTGGTTGAGAACCAACTCTTTCCTGTATGACAGGAACTGGAACTACAACTTGATTAGGTTCAACAAGAATTTCTCTCAACGTGGAACTCCCACTATCTCCAAAATCGTTCTCCAGAAATTTAGCAGTAATGGACTCCACAATTCTAGTGTCACGATTTGGACAGTAAAACTTATATCCCTTTGATCTATCCTGATACCCAATAAAGTAGCCTGGAGTTCATTTAAGGTCTAATTTCTTTTCAAATGGATTATAAATCCTAACCTCAGCTGGACATCCCCAAACTTTAATGTGAGTCATACTTGGTTTACTTCCTGTCCATAATTCAAAAGGTGTCTTTGCAACAGCTTTACTTGGAACTCTATTTAAAATATACATAGCCATTTTCAAGGCTTTACCCCACAAATATTCAGGCAAATTTGTTCTACTCATCATACTTCTAACCATATCTTTTAGAGTTCGATTACGTCTTTCAGAAACACTATTCTGCTCAGGTGTCCCTGACATGGTGTATTGGGGCATTACTCCACACTCTTGTAAAAATTTTGCAAAATCACCCATATTTTGACCAGACTCGTCATATTTCCCATAGTATTCACCACCTCGGTCAAATCTTACAACTTTGATACTTTTCCCACATTGTTTCTCTACTTCCAGTTTGAAAATTTTGAATTTCTCAAGTGTATGTGATTTGTCGTTAATCAAATAAACATATCCATATCATGAGAAATCATCGATGAAAGTTATGAAATATTTATTCCCACATATAGTGGAAAGCAAAGGTCCACTGATATCAGTGTGAATTAAGTCCAAAATTTCATTACTCCTAGTCGAACCCTTCCATATAGACTTAGTTAACTTTCCTCTTATACAATCTATACAGGTGTCAAAATCGGAGAAGTCTAAGGAAGGAAGTATCTCATCTCTTACTAATCTTTCCATTCTATCTTTAGAAATATGACCCAATCGCTTATGCCACAACATAGAGGATGATTCATGAATTAAAGCTCTTTTCTTTTATACATTTGTAACACACGAGACATCATCAAAAGAAGCCAAAGATAATTTATATAAACCATCACATAAAATGTAATTCCCAGTCAAACGAGAATCATTAAATAACTTAACCATTTCATTACCAAAATTAAATGTAAAACCACAAGCATCAAGTTTTGGTATAGAAATTAAATTCCGTCTCATCTGCGGTACATAAACTGTATTTTTCAAAATAAGATAAAAATCAGACTCTAAAGTTAACTTCACTACTTCTATGAATTCAACCTTCACTTGGAATCCATTTGCAACGCGCAAGCTTACTTCATTCTCACTTGGCCTCCGTTTGCTTATGAACCACTGCAAGGAATTCGCAATATGAATACTAGCTCCCGAGTCTAACCACCAAGAATTCAAAGGTACATCTACTAAAGAAGACTCAAAACAAACTAAGGCCAAGGGAATACCAGAAGAACTCTTCTTCTTTTCTAACCAAGTTTTGAACTTAAAACAGTCTTTCTGTCAGTGACCCTTCTTTTTACAAAACTTGCATTGATCATTTTTCTTTATAACTGTTTTGGGACCACTAAAATTTTTATTCTGCTGACTTCGATGGGACTTATTACCCTTACGAAACTTAGGTTTATGATTATAAGAAGGCCCCTTATTCTGTGATGGCTGAAAAGCTAATTGTACAGTTTCAATAGTTTCACGACGCATCCTATACTCTTCTTGGGCACACACTGCTCTGAGATCATTCAAATTCCATTTATCCCGTTGAGCAGTGTAAGCAACCTTAAACTGATTAAACTTGTTAGGAAGACTATTCAAAACATGATAGATTAGGAAAGGCTCCGCAATGAGAATGTCAAGAGCCTTTAGTTTAGATGATATATTTATCATTTTCATGACATGCTCCCTAACACTATTTATGCCATCATGTCTCATGATCATTAATTTATCCATTAGATCCCCAGTCTCGACTTTATCAGACTCAACAAATTTTTCTCCTATGGCATCCATAAAACTTTTAGCATTTTCATTATCAGGGATGGGACCTAAAATGGAATCAGATATCGATCGCTTAATGATTTTCAAACAGAGTTTGTTAGCCCTTTCCCACTTTTCATGCTCGGCTATATATTCAACGGTACTCTTATTTGTGGGTTTTTCAAGCTTTTTTTCCATTGCAAAATCCAAGCCCAAAAGATCAAGTGCTATTTCTACGTCTCGTTTCCATCTCACATAGTTATTCCCACTCAAAGTTTCAATAGCAGACAATTGATTCGAAAGAGATGAGGCATTATAAACTGTGGAAACATAAAATATCACTCTTAATATCATCCAAACTTAATGCATGCAATCAAATGGATGATGAAATATCCAACTAATTAATATGGGCTATTAATTAGATAATCCGTAATTTAAATGGAAACATATAAGTTTTATTACGGTAAGAGCCTCGATGCATCATCATAAAGTCACATTTAGGTCGACAATATAACATACTATAAGGTACTCTTAAAACACATCATGTAGCTAGTTAGCAAAATCACATTGGTTTTCGAAATTCCAACACCTTTGGGCAGAAGGAAATTTCTGAACCAAAATAAGCTCGTTACTGTTTCATGCCATTTTCCAAAAAAAAAAATATCGCATATAATAACATCTTTGGGCAAGATATTATATACAATAAATCAGAATTGTTGCGCAAAAATATATATACATAATTTTATAGTAGAGGAAATCGAATAAATAATAATGAGTGTGCCACTTTGGCAGCTACCGCCCATTTTTATTTCAAAATATTTCTCTCATAGTAAGTTAGCAAGAATCGTCTCAATTCCCATGAAAAATTCAATCACAAAACAATAATTGTCAATTGATGAAAGGTATAAATTCATATGTGATTGAGAAACGAAATTTGCAACAAAATTTCAATATATAAAAGGAGAAATTTAAATGGACAAATATTAGCGACATTTAAATATATGAATATTCTAATATAAAAGTCATCAACCAGTCAAAAGATAAAGTTTTTGCCCAAGCCCATTTGAAAATCTAATTCGATACCATTTAAAATTTGGATTCAAAACACTTTTAAAAACTGTAAATTTGACCCCTAGTTTTGAAATTATAAAGGGAACTTTACAATGTTGGAAATTACAGAATAGGCCCTTCCCTTTTAAAATTGTAAAATGACCCTTTCTCCTTAATTGCATGCGGGGGCCCGTAACTCCACAATTTACAACTAAAGCCCTTGCCTCCAAGTAACCGATATTTGCAGATTATGGAAACATTCGGTTTAAATCAATTAAAACGCAAAAGGATTATCTAAAGAATCAAATGAAACCAAGTATTTTTAGTCCCAGTTAAATCTTTTATAGTCAAAATTACTATAATCGAAGATCATCCCATAAAAAATCACCAAATTACACGAAAAGACAAAAAATTTCAAAAACCAATCGAAACCACTCGTTGTAACAATAACAGTTTCAGAAACTAAATATGCATAAACATTAAAAACAAAATCACGGAATCAAATTCCAAAATCCTAGACACGCATATATACAGAAATAGGATTCCTAGAGTTGGATGTATGAAGAATTTTAGCAAGTAAAGAAAAATTTTACCAACTAAAATTATGAACAACGGGATTACAGAAAACCTAGATATTTTGGAGGGCTACAAATTTTCTTTTTATTTATTTATTATTTATTATCATTATTATTTTGGCTGCAAAAATAAAGTGGATGATGGAAGCCTAACCTAAGTCCAAACCTTGAATTGTCGGCTAGAAAACACTATAATTCAAAAGGTTTAAATTGGTGGCTCAGCTCATAGACTCCTTTCTATACCCAACTACAACTACAAGAATAAAGCGTGCAACACTGTAGAATATTGGGAAGTCGAAAACCGAAAATTTGGTGTCCATAATTTCATAATTCAAAGGTAGGAATTGAAAAAAAAAAAGAAAAAAAGGTTATTTTATGAAGGATTCTGATCTTAGCATGTAGGCTCTGATACCAATTGTTGAATTTAATTGTAATCATGCTAAGAATCAAGAATCACTAAATAATAAATTAATAAATCAAATTCATACCTGCGGAAGCCATTGTTGATATGAATAGTAGTTGTAATAGCAGTCAAGATCTTCTCCTCCTTGCTCCTCACAAAAGTATTAGCTATCAATGGGGCAAACTAATAAAAACATATGGAGAGGAGAGGGGACCCAGCCTTTATATATAGAAAATAATTTGAGTCATCTCATTATGACTAGAATTCTAATTAGAGTTTATTTTCGACCCACATACTTTAAACTACCACATAAAACTAATTACAATCCGTAAGGTGTAAAAGGTTTAATTGATCACTTAATAAATTTGGCCCAAATACAAATATCATTATGAGTCATACATCTAACCCGTAAAATTTGCAATCCAATGTAAAGCCCACATATGAAATAATTAATTATTCCAACATATTATGCATTATGACTCGCTGTATTTATTTATTCTATTTAAATAGGTGGAATCTATTTTTGAGAAGGGTATTGATCAAGATTCGATAGATGAAGCATGTATTTTATTGTAATATGTTTCTCTTGTATGCTTTTTCAGTGTCTTTAAAATGACATTAGTTGTTTTCCTCACTTCGAAAGAGGAAGAATACAACTCTTTGAACATTAAATAGGGAGAACAACTCTAGGAATGTCAGCATTAGGGTCTACTAGCTGTGGTCTTGATAAGGCGAGGAAGTTTTGCTGGTGGTTTTTTATACTTCATTTTAGAATAGTTTAGGTTTCAAAATAATTTAGTTTTCCATTTAAAATTTGACACACTAACAATACCTTAAAAATACCACACAATGCATAGGCAAATGACTGGCATATAAAAATGTTGGATGTAAATAGCGGCTTCCTTCTTTATTTTTTTTCTTTTTTTAGCAAAACATTTAGTGATTTTAAGATTGCATATGAATGTGAGTAAGATAGTTTGGACACTGGAAAATAGTTATATTAATGAACAAATTAATCATTCAAAAATTTGATGTTAATTCAACGATGAAAGTGGAGTCTACAATATTTTTAGTATTCACAAATACAAAGATTCAGGCTAAAATTGTTTGATAATTATGTGCATGTTTGGTATTGATTTTTCATCCCAAACAATCAATTTTTTTTATGTTATTTCACTATTCAAATCGTCATTTTTGACTTCTTTTCTCACGGTAGGACCCACTTTTTTCTCCAAGGGTCAAAAAATCATTTCTCAAAATCACTACCGAACAATTCCTATGTTAATTAAATTTTTGCTTAGGTTAGTTTTGTCTTTTACACTGTTTAAGGTTTTATAGATTAGATTTACACTTCATATATTCAGGATTTGTTTGATAGTGATTATGAGAATTGATTTTTTGATCGTTATAAAAAAATAGGTTTCACCTGTGAGTAAAGAAGTAAAAAATGACAGCTAAAATAGTAAAATAACAATAAAAAAATTAATTTTTTGAGGTAAAAAATTGCTACCAAACGAGGGCTTAGTAATTTGAAACCAATCTAGTAATATTCAATAATGAGTCTAGATTGAAAAATAAGTTGATTGTAATCTGCACGAGCAAACATATCAATGTTTCGAAGATTGCTATACGTGTTTAACTTTGTTTTTGGCAAACTGGAGGATTGGTTTAAGTTTTTCTAGTTAGAATTAGAATGAATCAATTGATTGATAGGTCTAGATTTTTTAGATTAGGGTTAATGGATACCTTTCTATCATATAAGAGGCTCGTGGGATTGACGTGAGTGGGTAGGGACAGCCCCCTGCACCCATAATATAATCATACCCAAACAATTTTAAAAACATAATCGTTCCACAAAATACTTGAAATCTAACTGAACATACATATTTTTTCTTCTATTTTCATAATATCCATTAACATAAACTTTCTAATCTCATTCTTTTACATTAGAATGACCTTCAGATTCGTTTTTCTTGTACATAAATATTTTCGAAATAAAAATGTAAACGCACAAATTAACAGCACTCAAAGCAGCTAACACCAAGTAAAAGTAATGGAGATTTGCTTGATTAATGTTGTTACCAAGCCACTTGTGCCCGCTTTTTGAACTAATTTCTTGCACAATAGATATCAGAACACTGCTTAAAAAGCTTCCAACGCCCACAACACTGATGTATGCAGCTGCACCAATGCTTCTCATTGCAATAGGCATTTGATCGTAGAATAACTCCTGCAATCCAACCACTGTAAACACGTCGGAGAGCCCCGTCAACATGTATTGTGGAACTAACCACCAAACTCTCATTGGAACTACTGATTTTGGAGAGTCAGTAAGCCCATGTTTTCTTGCAATCCCGACCCTTCTGGCCTCTACGGAAGCTGCCACTACCATGGTGATTATGGATAAGAATAGTCCAAACCCGATTCTTTGTAGAATCGTTATCCCAGAAGAGTGCCCGGTTTCTCGTCTAGCTATTGGAACAAAGAGTTTCTCATATAGTAGAACCGAGGTAAGAATTGTGATACCAGTGAACACTTGAAATGATGCTGCTGGTATTTGAAAGTTTGGTCCGATAGATCTGTTCATAGTGCTACCTTGTTTGGTAAAATAAGTGCCGAGTTGAGCAATCACAACAGCAAACATCAAACAACTAAACCAAATGGGAATCAGCTGGAGGAGGAGCTTTACTTCCTCGACTTGGTTTACAGAGCACAGTCTCCACTGGTTTCTTTTCTCACTTGATGCATCTATTTCATCTATAATCATGGCCTTGTCGAAAAATCTGCAGAATTTAATCCCATTAAATTACTTCAAGATAGAAACGTGTGATGTAGATTATATGATATATTCAGAGCAACATTTTACCTCTACACACTCTTTACACTTGACACATTTTGTCAACCGGGTTGGGGATGTGCCCACTATAATAAACTGTCTAATCAAACTAGGATGCTAGATTAGTCTCAATCTAACAGCTATATAGTACCACATCGACCCACTAAAGTGTTCGATGGATTTAGCTAAGTGGTTTAATTAGAGATGCTAAACGAGTCACTTCAAATATGTACATATTCATACAGTCTCGAGATGACTTGTAAATAAATACACGTCAAATGAAATTTGATTAGACCATCGATCCTAGCGCACATTACAATTTAAGTGGGACAAATTATGTATATGAATAAGTACGAAATCTTTTCATATCAAAAAGAGCTTGAAAGTCAACTTAGATGTGGATTTTATTTATGCATGATTTGTCCACATCCATTCCTTTTACACTCCCCTCATAGATTTGTCCACATCCATTCCTTTTACACCTATGCTCTACTCCAAAGATAGTTCTACTTTTCTGTTTTGTTTGAAAAATAAAAATTATGAATAAGTAACTAGGATGGTTGAAAAAGTAACTCCTAATGGATTGCCCATTCAACTAGTGGCAAACTTTTCAGTTTGACTTGCAATTTCTTACGTACAAATACAGAATTATATCAAGCGACCTTTGATTTCCATTTTTTTCGCCTCTTTTTTCATTCATAGATTTTTGAATGAAAAAATATTACATGCAAATTCAAAATTTTTCTTTATTTTTTAACTATACATTCGCCATCAAATTATTGTTTCAAAATTCCTTTTTTCTGCAAAAAAAAATGGCTTTGCCTCACACTATGTAAGTATATTAAGCCCATGTTAGATGGAAATTAAAATCAAAATTTTAGTAGAACTCGATAAAAGTTAATAAAATGTGTGATTGAAAAATTGTAGAACCTATAAAATTAGTGGTTAGGATTAATTGCAGATTTTGACTTAGAATAAAATTTTAATTTTTCTATCAAATAGAGACAAAATTAATGGCATATTTGGTAGTGGTTATGAGAATTTATTTTTTGACCGTTAGAGAGAAAAATGAGTTCTACTTGCGAGTTAAAAAGTAAAAAATGATGGCTGAAATAATAAAATAACAATTAAAAAATTGATTTTTTTGGATGAACATTGTTACCAAACGGGAGCTAAATGCTCAAAGTTTAATGTACCAGATTATGCGATGAAACCCAACAAACGGTAACATTTGTCTAACATGTAGGGACCAATGGTCATGGATTATCTCCTAATATCGATCTAACAATTCAATATAGTTTGTTTTAAACAATTTATAGTATTGAACAAGAGAATTAATAGAACCGAGAGTCGTTTCATATAACGGGTCAAACATGTTTATTGACTTAATAGAAACATCTTACCTAAACTTGCTAGTGCGGACCAAAGTGTGAACTCTCACTCCACCCACCAAGCCGATACAGCTGCTCTCCTCTTCTTGACAAATGCCGCGGCCCTCCCTCTCCGATAGTTTCCGCTTTCTCATGGCCGCAACAACCACTTGTGCCACCCTAGTAAATGGACTCCCTACCGGAGCTTGGCGGCGATAAGTCCTGCTTCCAATCAAGAACACCACGAGTGCGGCTGCCACGGCCACCGCCAGCATTCCGAAACCAAAATTCCACCCCACATAATCCTGCACGTAAATTACCACCAAAACAGCTGCAGTAGCACCACACACAATTCCCACGTACCACCAATTGAAAAATGAACTTTTTGCAGCCTTTTCTTCAGGTAGATTTTCATCAAATTGATCGGCAGCAAAAGTCTGCACACATGGCTTGTGCCCACCTTCTCCAATTGCAATAATATAAAGTGCTATAAAGAAAAATACGTGGTGATGGGCCATGGATTTTATCGACACTGCTATGGTTAGCAAAGCCAGACCCTGTAAAAAAAAAACATAACCCTTGATCACCATTCACCACCGCCGGAAAATTTTATTTATGATGAAATATTTAAGGGAAAGTGATGAACATACAGTAAGATATATGATGGAGGAAAAGAGGATGGTCCAGAATCTTCCCGTATAAGAATCAGCAAGGAAGCCACCCACTACCGGAAACAGGGCAGAGACACCTTGCCAGATGTTGACATTCTTGGCGGCGGTGGCGGTAGGCTGGCCAACCTCCTTAATCAAGTACGAGAACAGGTTCCCCGACACCCCATAGTAGGCAAATCGCTCAGCCACCTCTACAACTGCAAGTAAAAATCAAAACAAATTGGTACAAATTTAAGAACAATTAATAATTTGACAAGGAAAAAAGAAGAAGGGTAGTTAGTAGTTACAGATGATGAAAATGGCAGATTTCCAGGCACCCTTGGAGGAATTCATTTGGGAATTTCCTGCCATAGAGCAATTATTTTTCCTCAATTTTTTGAGGAAATATAGGATTGCCACCTAACACTTAAATACTGTGAGCTTTGATGAGAAATACGTATGGATAGAAGAAAAAGTTTGGCGCCGGACCAAATTGGGAGATTCTGAGACACGGCTGTCCATCCTGATTTAACACCAGTATCTCTATTGGTGCAGCAACAGGGAATGAATAATGGGCCCGCTACTGATTCTTGTCCAACGTCTTGTCCGAAATTTTCTTATAGATTGAGGCTCAGTTACGGATCTTCCTTAAAATTTGTTGAAAAAAAAACTATAATTAGATTAAAAAAAGTCAAAATCATCAATTTTATGATCTTCTTAACCACTCTCATTAAATCATGTCGAGAGAGCAAATATATATGGAAAAATACATGTTAAAATTGGGAATAATTAAATACGTCAAAGGAACACTTGCCGACAAGTCACTTGGAGAGAAAATGGTATAATTGTGAAAAATAATAATAACATATTACAGATGTTTTCATATATTTAGTCAATATTGTCATAATAATACGTGTTCTAACCACTATACCAAATTTACCTCAAGAAAACGCTCTTGCCGACGAGTTACTTTGGGGAAAAAATGTAAAGCTTTCTACAGGCAATTTCAAATTAGTCAACATTGTCATAATTAGAAGTGATCTTACCACTTACCACACCAAGAGATGATAAATTTGGTTAATGCTATTCGTCACTAGTACTAGTGCTTCTCACTATTCTAGTAGTCGTAAGTTCTTAGTTTATTGTTTCATCAATGGTGCTCATCATTAAAAGGGTGTTTGGTAGGGATTAAAATTAAGTTTTTTTAGTAAATTATGATAGAAATTTTTGAAATGTGTAATTAAAAAATTGTGGGACCCATGAAAGATGTAGTTAATATTAATTATTTGAGTTTGATTTAGATTAAAATCCAAACCAAACAAGCACTAACATAGATAGTCGTGTGACCTTAATTTATTGTCTCTATTGAACAATAGATTAAGAGAAACATTATGATCTGGATTAGTCATCAGTATCCCTAATAATAAATAACATTAACTCCAAGTTTATTATTGATGTTTATTCATGTTATATGGGCAATAACACGAAGCACCAACCATCTAGATGGTAGATTCTGTTTTTATTCATGTAATTTTAACAATTTATATATGATAATGCTATTTGGAATTAGTCTATATGACTACGTTTGATAGATTCAATTAATTGAATCATATGACATTGTTTTTTAAGTAAATTTATTTTTTAATGACCTATAGTTGCTCCATAAACTGGTGCTTGACAGCAGTGACATTAAATAGCATTACTTTTTATATAGACAAGAAACCCTCGCCATAGTAAGCATTAATTATATTGTAACAAAATTCTATAAAACAAGTTTTCACCACCATAATCGTTATATTTACTTATTTTCGATCAATCCAATTGATATTTTAAATTTAGTATACACGTTATTCAAGTTGATATATTCAATATCGTACATAATTTTACCACACAATCCATTATATTACAACAAATATTCAAGTCAATACATAGATACAACCATTTTCAATAAAATTAGCAAAAGATAATGAAGAATTAATATAATGCTATATCAACACGTTAAAAAGAGCTTAAAGAAAAATTTATCTCGAGTTGCAAATTGTGATATGTTAAGCATATTATGACTGAATATGATTAATGGACTATGAAAATTTTATATTTATTTATTATCTTGTCTGATCCAATATATTAGAAATATGCATGACGTACATTCTACGTCTGAATAATTAACAAGAAGTTAGCGTTACTCTTACAATCATGTGGTAAAACAAAGCAAAGGTCATTATTAAATTAGACACACATTTATAATAAGTGTGTTTACTCAAATTGTTAATGATTTCATTATTTCAATTCCATCACTCTTCTTTTACTGATTTTACTGAAAGTGTGAAAATTGAACAGATTATTTGTGGTGGAATCATAAAGTGGAATATAATTCAAAATAAATAAATAAATAAAATGAAACTGCGTATTATGTATGCCCCACGTGCGTTTCGGGAGACTAGTAACTTTGTTCCCAATAATTTATAATCCCACATTAATTGTAGACAGTAGAGAGTTACTTCATAAATATATAAATAAATAATTAAAAAGGACATTTTTTTTCCAATGATCAAGTAAAGTAATCTTTATTTTATCAATACGTTGTGACCGACAAGAAAATTAATTGTTAGTAAATTAATGGAGATAACAATTTGTTCCACTGTT
>NW_019257001.1:0-1119 GCF_002742605.1 Olea europaea var. sylvestris
CACATCCTTGACTTTTCTTGATTCCTCGTACTTGTTTGGCTGAATCTTCATCGTTGTCAGTTTTAAGCTTATTGTTCTCAGCGGGGACAGACTTCACATTTTCCACGACATTAGGCAGTATAAGCTCTTCCATGCTTGTGGTCATCTTGGCATCTGCAACGTTTTTTACCAGCTGCACCAAAGAGAGAGAGCATTACTATGGGTCAGGTCAGTAGGGGGAAGGATTCTGCAATATGATCAGAGATATTCAATATAGAAAGTTCAGACTTTGGAGTAATAATGTATTCGAAATTATACTTAAAAAATTCCTATAATTTCACAAACATATAAGAAACAAGAGCAGTGAGGTGAACATGTCAATACAGCCGCATGACATGATATCAAGCAACAAATAGCACAATGTCAAATGACGAAACAATTATCAAGGAGTTTCATCAACTGCTGAGAGCATACAAGCAGTGAAAGCTGTCTGCACGTTAGCACCAGGCATCAATCACATAATGCTAGAGCAAAAATTATGTTAAAATCTCTCACCATCTGGGTAGGAGGTAAATGTTCAACTCTGCTCTGCAATTTCTCTTTCGAGATTGAAGTGTCATTTGATGGTTCTTGCTTCAAAATTCCATTAACAGGCAGATGGAAGAATGGGTTGGGCTAGTAAGAACAACCCAGAGCTTTCTCTCTTCAATATATCTATCACTGTCTTTTGCAAACTGCCACAAGAAGAAGATTAAATAATAAGGGGAATCCCTAGAAACTATTCCGACATTAGTTTTGGAAACACAAGAATAAACGGCAGATAATTATCATCAATCCATTTTAGAGCAATCATACCATGCCAGATGTAATCTCCGCTTCTGTTGTGCCATATGGCACAATCGTTAGCTGAATCAGGAATTTATCCTTGCATTGCATACTATCAGGAGCAGATTTCTGTGCTTGCATGGTCACTGCATCACCAAGAAGATAAACGTTGCAAAGTCTTTAAAATCTTAAGGATTGTATTACAAATAGTTAAAGAAGCTGCGAAGCTAGATGCTAAACAAGTGATTTTAATAGCCAAAATGTCAGAGGCTGGTAGCCCATCGGCACCAATACCTAGAATTTGCAGGAAAAAAA
>NW_019257002.1:0-1119 GCF_002742605.1 Olea europaea var. sylvestris
TGTTAAAACCATAAGAATAGAAAAATAGTAAGCTCACAATAATGAAGAGGAGCGCAGCTGAGATTCCAATTTGATTTCTCCATAATAAAATAAATAGTAGTATGATAGAATGAGAGATTTGACTAAAACTCAAGTCAATTTGATTAAGTTTGAGCTTATGCTTGGGTTGAAATTAAAAATAGAAAATCATATTTTGGATTTGGGTTAAATTAATTATTTAACAAATTTATTTTGAAAAAAAAAATTGACTTATTTAATATAGAATTTTTTTTTAAAGAATTAGAAAGATTAGATTCTTTGGTTCTTGGTCTAGAATTGAGAATCGAACCAAAACTATCGGTTCTTGATTCAGATATCCATTCGAATATTTAATTTAAAAAGAATAGCTCGATTCAGTTCGGAACTTTTTGTCTAGCCTTATGTTAAAAACTGTATGTATCTCATCAAATTATCATGTGATTCCTTTTATGTTCCACTCATGAAAGCAAATCTATTTTCCAATTTGGCTCAGGCTCTAAATAATTTATAGTGAGACGTGTTTTTCCATTAGGAACGCATGATGATTTTTGAAAAAATTTGGCCTATGTTTAACTCCTATTTCAAAAATCATTGCATATACTCATTCTCAATTATTTTATGAGATTCAAAATTTTTATCAACTTCTCAATCATACATTTCTAGTAGTGAACGTGGTTTGATTTGGACGATTTATATTATATTTTTAGCTTAAACCATTTCATGCGGTTTGCATTTTTTCCAAACCAAAGAAAACCATTTTATTTTTCGAACCAAATCAAACCAAACAATAATTTGCAGTTTAGTTCGGCTTTAATTCGCGCTTTAACTATCGACATTATAATAATATATTTAAAATAAGTTAAGATATAAGTTTAAACGAGAACTAACAATGTCAAATGTTAAATTATATTCATATTTACCATGAAACCTATGAATAAATTATTTTCAAAGTTGGTTACTAAAAGATGTTAATAGAACGAATACACATTTCTTCATTTTTATTTACTTTCTCTTATTTGACTTTCATATTGTTATATAGCGGTTGGTAAGGGTAAAGTCACATTCTAATATTATAGTTTAGTTAAGATTCTTTTCGTCTTA
>NW_019257003.1:0-1119 GCF_002742605.1 Olea europaea var. sylvestris
TTTAGTTGTTTCTCAAGTCTAGAGGTGTTAAGAGAAGGACAATACTTGGGTTACATGATGGACATGGTGTCCATTATGTTCAAGTAGATTAATCCTTAAGAGAATGCGTTGGATCAACTTGTTTATAGATTTGCACTTTACATGTTTATGGAGAAAATGATGTCATTAAAAAGTGGGGGGAATTGTGGGTTTCGTAACGTATGGTTGAAAATTATTTTTGGAAAAAATAATGATATTTAAAAAAATTGTAACAAATAAGTTTTGAATTTGAAACGCTCCTCTCAAAATTAACTATGTTTAAGAAGTGTTTATAAATGATTTAAATTATAAATCGATATAAATGAGTGGTGGATAATGAATATTACTAATGGATCCCTATAATTATATAAGTACGAAGTGTCATAAATATGCTTCAAATATAGACTAAATTTTCCCATAAAAAGAGAGTGCAAGTATTCTCCAACCAACCAAAATCGGAATACCAGGTGAAGATGGGACTTCTCCACAGTCTATGCCATTTAGAGTCTTAACATTCTTCACCACAGGGAATGAATTTCCAATTACATCTACTCTTAAGCTCTCTTCTTCTACAATATCTTCTCTTGGATTTTCAAATCAGCATTACATGCAATTTCATTACCAAAAAGTCAACAACAAATGGATCCTGCAATGATATAAGTATTTTCAAGAAACTCTTCAAATATAAAATGTTCTCTATTTTAAAGAATTAATTATTAAAACATGTTTCAAGAAACTCTTTAAATTAATATTTTAATTTAGAAACTGCGTTTGACTTTTCAATTTGGCCAAACTCACTCTCTATAATTAAATGTATTCAAAGTATTTCAATTTTCAATGTAAGAAAATAATAAAATAATCTAAAGAAAAGCTAATTAAAATAAAAGATAAAGAAAAATAATAATAATAAATTTAATGGTAAAATTAAGTGTTAAATATAAAGAGATTGATGGAGTAGTTCAAAATTTTAATTCTCTAAATTTATAGATGCCCTTTAAATGATAAAATATGCTCTTTAAAAATAAAGAGTCTCTTGAAAATATTCGTATACATAAGTAATCATATTTAGACTTTTATTTATACATCTTCAATTATTATATT
>NW_019257004.1:0-1119 GCF_002742605.1 Olea europaea var. sylvestris
TTTTTAAAAAAAAAAAAAAAAAAAAAAAAAAAAAAAAAAAAAAAAACCCAAACCAAAACCATTCTCATTCCTTCACTTTCTTTCTCTACCTCCAAACTCTTTCCCTTTTCTCTAAAATGGGAGAAAAACTCCAAAACATCAATACTCTTGATCTACCATCGCAAAAAACCACCCAAATTGATGATAAGACACTCCTAACAACATCTAAAATTGATTTTCAGCAACAAACAATAGTTTCAACAGTTTTAGGATTAGATTCAACTCAAAAAACTATTGACACACAAAACAATGCTTTCATTTCGACCAATTCCAGTTAGATTTTGGTGATAGGACCACTACTAATGAACTCAGAAGGCCCAAAAACCCTTGGGTGGTGTCGCCGAAGTCGAATTTGGTTGGAATCGCAACCTCAATTCCCATGTAGTCGAAAATTGAAATTGCAATTAAACCCTGTACAGACTTCCAACAATGCACACGCTAGATATTCATCTTACCCATCAAACAAACTACTTTCTCTAAAAAATTCATCCAAATCGGAGTAGGGACGCGCCTTGTATGGGCCCAAACGTAAATGGACAGTTTGCTAAAAAATTACAATTTTTGGCCGGTGCAAACCTCACCTCGGGAAATACACCTAACCGTATTGATCAGCATGAAATTTCACTCAAGATTGGTAAAGATCATAATTTTCTGCCTCCATTTGACTTTGGCCGAAAATAGAGCCACCAACAGTCGATGAGTGACGTTCTGGTGGCCCTCTAACGACTTTTGACCAAAATGTTCCACCAGTTAATTCAAGTTCATTTTTGCCATCGATTTTTCCACATGAGGCCCAAACAATGCTCAATCAAGGCCAAGAGACCTATGTTACTGTATTTTCAAGCCGTCCAGGCCTATCTCAAGCTGGGCGGAGTTCACGAAAGTCTTTTGTGTCTATTATACATAGTACAAATGACTATTTCACTTATGGGTTTTTGCTGCAAAAGAACCCTTTATACATATGGGTGAGCTGATAGTTGTTTTGACTGAGTCTGAGGAGGCTACATTTGCTAATCCTTACAAGTATACACTTGTAGGGAAATTTTCACATCACAAGCCAACCATGAGGAATGTACATGA
>NW_019257005.1:0-1119 GCF_002742605.1 Olea europaea var. sylvestris
CACTATGTTATAGACTTTAGTTTACACTTTGCCACGTGACATTACCCTGTTGGACTTTTTAAATTTCAAACAATTTTCCTATCCAATTGACACTTGACAATAGTGCAAGTGTAAAGCAACATGTCAAAAATCAGTGTACAAATAGGAAAGTTCAATCGGTAAGGACCTTGGTACATGTAGACTATGGTGTACACTTTCGTTTACACTTTGCCACGTGCCACTACTTTGTTCGACAGTTTAACTTTCAAATAGTTTTCCCATCCAATTGACACTTGACAGTAATACAAGTGTCAAACAACGTGTCAAAAATTAGTATACAAATAGCAAAGTTCAATTGGTACGAACTTTGCTACATGTATACTATGGTGTATACACTATAGTTTACACTTTGCCCCATGACATTACCCTATTGGACAGTTTAAATTTCAAACTGTTTTCCCATCAAATTGACACTTGAATACAATGCAAGTGTCAACCAACGTGTCAAAAATCAATGTAGAAATAGTAAACTTCAATCGGAAAGAACCTTGCTACATATACACTATAGTGTAGACTTTAGTTTACACTTTGCCACGTGACATTACCCTGTAGGACAGTTTAAATTTCAAACAGTTTTCCCATCCAACAAACACTTGAAAACTATGCAAGTGTCAAATAACGTGTTAAAAATTAGTGTACAAATAGCAAAGCTCAATCGGTAAGAACCTTGCTATATATACACTTTAGTTTACACTTTGCCACACGACATTACCATGTTGGACAGTTTAAATTTCAAATAGTTTTCCCATCCATCTAACACTTGACAACAATGCAAGTGTCAAATAACGTGTCGAAAATTGGTGTACGGGTAGCTAAGTTCAATCGGTAAGGACCTTTCTACATGTATACTATAGTGTACACTTTATTCTACACTTTGCCTCGAGATATTACTCTGTTAGACAGTTTAAATTTCAAACAGTTTTCCCATCCAATTGACACTTGACAACAATGCAAGTGTCAACCAACGTGTCAATAATCAGTGTACAAATAGCAAAGTTCAATCGCTAAGGACCTGCGACCTGTCCACTATGGCGTACACTTTAATTTACACTTTGTCACGTGACATTGCCCAGTTGGACT
>NW_019257006.1:0-1119 GCF_002742605.1 Olea europaea var. sylvestris
CAACGTATTTTGAATCAACTCAATCGGATATTGGGAGCAAAAGTTATGATTAAAATACTAACTGTTGTGTAGAGACAAAAAAATCCCCCGCGCAAGTGTAACTTTCCTTATTCGATTGGAACTCTTTTGGAAACCAATTTGAGCGTGATTTTTGACCAATTTTAGATCCCGACAAATACCCAACAGGAGAATACATGAAGGGGGCTCTCATACATATCTCTTATACATAATATACTTCAATATTCATCAATTATCATCATCAAAGGAGGCGAATTCATTGTTTTTGTAGGAAAATTGAAGGGACTTGTAAGAATTCAATCAAGTGAAGATTCAAACTTGGTATTGGACAAAGAAGAGAGAATGCAAGTGGAGATTCATTAAGAAACCACTGAATAAATTCAAAATTTATCTTCATCTTCTCAATTTATCAAAAATTCAGGTTATGTCTTTCCACTTATATATGATTTCTTGTAATTTCAATATGTTAGGCTAATTTTATACATTGTTCAGATGAGATGAACCCTTGTTCTAATATTTTTAGCTTTTAGTTAATTATTTTGACTTTAGTTTGATTTTATTTGTGGTTGTTTATTATTGTTTATATTGTTCTTTTTAATTGTTTGATCACCAATTGAATTGTTAGTGAATTTTATTGTCATCGAGAGAGACAATAGGATTCTAGCACAATATAATAAATATTGTAAGGTTCGATAGATGATAGAGATATACCTCTATTCTTTATATGGTTTCAATATGTGTTTTAGCACTTATTAATGCATTTATCATGTTTGCATCTTTCATCGAGAGATAGGAGGATCGCATGAGGGAAATATATTTGATCGTTATCGAGAGAGGCTTTCATTTAAATTAGGAACGTTGACCAACATGAATGATTTCAAATTGTCAATTTAATTGTTACACTAAAAATGGAATAACAAGGGGGATTCTACATCTTAATAATATTACTTGCAAATATGATAAACTTTCTTATATTGCTTTTAGGTTAGTTGATAGATTTAATAGTTTTTAATTACAATTCCATTTTGCTATTCGATTAAGGGTAGTGTTAGCTTTAACTTAATCAAACATATAATCCTCATGGGTTCGATACTTTACACA
>NW_019257007.1:0-1119 GCF_002742605.1 Olea europaea var. sylvestris
TCTGTATTAATTATGTCCAGTTGAGGAAGTGCTGGGCAAAAAATTAACAAAGCAAAATCGTACCAGTGACAATTTTGTCATTTATCGCGAAGGTGTCGGAATGTGCCGAAATTTGGCGGGTTGATTGGAAACGGCCCTCGAAATTGGACTCGGGGCATAGACTCGGGATCACGGGATTTTAGCCAAATTCCTTCATTTGGGCCTCGGAATAATTAATTTCCTTGTTAATTATATCAGGTTGAAGAAGTGCTGGAAAGAAAATTAACAAAGAAAAACCGCACCAGATGCAATTTTGTCATTTTTCTCAACGGTGTCGGAATGGGCCGAAATTTGGCAAGTTGATTGGAAACGGGCCCCAAAACTGTACTAGGGGCACAGACCTAGGATCATGGGATTTTAGACAAATTCTTTCGTTTGGGCCTCCGAATAATTAATTTCCGTATTAATTATGTTAGATGGAAGAAGTGCTGGAAAGAAAATTAACAAAGCAAAACAGCATCAGGGGCAATTTTGTCATTTGTCGCGACGGTGACGGAACGGGAGAAATTTGGTAGGTTGATTGAAAACGGCCCGAGAAATTGGAGTCGGGGCACAGACCCGGGATCACAGGATTTTAGCCAAATTCCTTCGTTTGGGACTCCGAATAATTAATTTTCGTATTAATTATGTCGGGTTGAAGAAGTGCAGGACAGAAAATTAAAAAAGAAAAATCGCACCAGGGGCAATTTTGTCATTTGTTGCGTTTGTGTCGGATTGGGCCGAAATTTGGCCGGTTGATTAGAAACGGCCCGTGAAATTGGAGTCGGGGCACAGAACCGGAATCACGAGATTTTAGACAAATTCCTTCGTTTGGGTCTCCGAATAATTAATTTCCGCATTAATTATGTGAGGTTGAAGTAGTGCTGGACAGAAAATTAACAAAGAAAAACTGGACAAAGGGTAATTTTGCCATTTGTCACGACGGTGTTTGAATGGACCGAAATTTAGCAAGTTGATTGGAAACGGCCCGCGAAATTGGACTCGAGGCATAGACTCGGGATCACGGGATTTTAGCCAAATTCCTTCGTTTGGGCCTCCTAATAATTAATTTTCGTATTAATTATGTCAGGTTGAAGAAGT
>NW_019257008.1:0-1119 GCF_002742605.1 Olea europaea var. sylvestris
TGTACAGGTAACATTTTTAAGTTTACCAAAACGAGCTCTCCACAAGTCATAAGTTAAAGTGCCTGCCTCAGTCACTTTGTGAACATTGTCCGGAACATCTTCTTCCTGACATTTGTTCCTTGAGACCGTGTTCTGTCCTGACTTTCTGCTGTCATAGCATTCATGAGAACAATGTATCCATTGGCGTTCCTTTTATTCAAATTAGTAATTATCTAGACAATTCTGTTGTGGACAATAAAGATGCTACATCCTCGATGTTTCGTCTTATGTTCAACACCATTTAGATCTCGAGTCTTTGGATCACTTCTCTGTGTATGTTGTATGCTTTATCTTTAGTTTTTTCTGAGTTGCTCCACCACATTGCTTTCCATTTATTTTCTCCAATTCCTTCTTTTACTGCATCTTTCCCCCCCTTTTGTGCAATTAGCTTGGTTGTGTGGAGTTTTGAAATATAGTTTTGATGAGCATTTTTATTGGCATCGACGATTCCATTTCATCTCTATTGTAAGTGTCCAATTCTCTACTAGTCAATGATATTGTTCTTTTGCTAGCATTTCCTTCAAGGTTTTGTTAGAAAGCACTCGAATCAGCTGATCTTCTATTCTCTTTCACTGTGACAACGTCATGTGAGTATTGAGATTAACAGTTAGGCCAAAATTTCACGGTGGCATCCTAATAAGTTTGCCCACCAGTCTAGGTTACAAGTCAGCCTAGTTGATGTCATCCATTATTGGGTAAATCATCGTTCTTACTCATTGAGAAAGCTGCAACAGTAATTAATACTCGCGTGGAATTCTGCCATTGTCCTCCCTCATCCATTTGGCACTCAAAACTTGTATTACTTTCTTGTTGGCTTCATTCAATATGTTTGAATTAAGTGTATTCCAAAGGGCGGGTGACCTAATAACTGTTCTTGTTATTAGTTTGTGGTCAAAGTAGTTTATTTTGGGGCTTTGCCTTGTTTAATTATTGGTGCAGCGGTGGTCATGAATGCCTGTGCTGTTGTAGATGTTTGAACTTTTATCTGGTGTACCTTACACGTGAAATTATATATATATTTTTTCGGTATTGTTTTCTATTTGCGAGGAGCTTCTTTACGAGGTCGGGCACTTCTTTTTT
>NW_019257009.1:0-1119 GCF_002742605.1 Olea europaea var. sylvestris
GAGCAGCCTGTCAAATTTTAGCCCATTTCGACACCGTCGCGAAAAATGACGAAACTGCCCCCGGCGCGATTTTTGTTTCCGATTAGCCTGGCTAATTTCAGCCCATTTCGATACCGTCCCGAAAAATGACGAAATTGCCCCCGGCGCGATTTTTGTTTCCGATTAGCCAGTCAAATTTTAGCCCATTCCGACACCGTCGCGAAAAATGACGAAATTGGCCCCGACGAGATTTTTGTTTCCGATCAGCCAGTCAAATTTTAGCCCATTTCGACACCGTCGTGAAAAATGACAAAATAGCCCCCGGCAGGATTTTTGTTTCCGATCAGCCAGTCAAATTTTAGCCCATTCCGACACCGTCGCGAAAAATGACGAAATTTCTCCCGGCTTGATTTTTGCTTCCGATCAGCCTGTCAAATTTTAACCCATTCCGACTCCGTCGCGAAAAATGACAAAATTGCCCCCGGCGCGATTTTTGTTTCCGATCAGCTAGTCAAATTTTAGCCCATTCCGACACCGTCGCGAAAAATGACGAAATTGCCCCCGGCGCGATTTTTGTTTCCGATCAGCTAGTCAAATTTTAGCCCATTCCGACACCGTCGCGAAAAATGACGAAATTGCCCCCGGCGCGATTTTTGTTTCCGATCAGCCAGTCAAATTTTAGCCCATTCCGACACCGTCGTGAAAAATGACGAAATAGCCCCCGCCGCGATTTCTGTTTCCGATCAGCCAGTCAAATTTTAGCCCATTCCGACAATGTCGCGAAGAATGACGAAATTGCCCACGGCGCGATTTTTGTTTCCGATCAGCCAGTCAAATTTTACCCCATACCGACACCGTCACAAAAAATGACGAAATTGCCCCCGGCGCGATTTTTGTTTCCTATCGGCCAGTCAAATTTTGGCCCATTCCGACGCCGTCACGAAAAATGAAGAAATTGCCCCCGCCAGGATTTTTGTTTCACCGATCACCCAGTCAAATTTTAGCCCATTTCGAAACCTACGCGAAAAATGATGGAATTGCCCCCGGCGCGATTTTTGTTTCCGATCAGCCTGTCAAATTTTAGTCTATTCCGACACCATCGCGAAAAATGACGAAATTGCCCCGGCGCGATTTTTGTTT
>NW_019257010.1:0-1119 GCF_002742605.1 Olea europaea var. sylvestris
TGACATTATTATGTTGGACAGTTTAAATTTCAAACATTTTTCCATCCAATTGGCACTTGGCAACAATGCAAGTATCAAACAACGTGTCAAAAATTAGTGTACAAATAGCAAAGTTCAATCTGTAAGAACCTTGCTACATGTACACTATGATGTACACTTTAGTTTACATTTTGCCACGTGATATTACCCCATTGGACAATTTTCCCATCCAATTGACACATGACAACAATGCGAGTGTCAAACAATGTGTCAAAAATCAGTGTACAAATAGTAAAGTTTAATCGGTAAGAACCTTGCTATATGTACACTTTGGTGTACACTTTAGTTTACACTTTACCACGTGACATTACCCCGTTGGACATTTTCAATTTCAAACAATTTTCAAATCCGAATGACCCTTTACAACAATGTAAGTGTCAAACAACGTGACAAAAAACAGTGTACAAATAGCAAAGTTCAATCGGTAGGAACCTTGCTTCATGTACAAAAATCAGTGTACAAACAGCAAAGTTCAATCGGTAAGAACCTTCTTACATGTACACTATAGTGTACACTTTTGTTTACACTTTACCAATTGACATTACCTTATTGAACAATTTAAATTTCAAATAATTTTTCCATCCAATTGACACTCGACAAGTTTCTGTTCTGGAATGTCAAGCCATTTCGAGTAGATGTCGGCATTTCCTAAAGAAAGCAGTTGCAGTAGGAGTAGCCCCTGGAGCGCTAACTCGAAATTGATCAAGAATGAATGTGTAATGATGGTGATTCTACATGGGGCTCAATAAATAATTGAATGTAGAAAGGGGATCCTAAACTAAAAAGGAGTCAATGACCCCTCAATGAGAGTTGACCCTCTTGCACGTGGAATTCCTCAAAGACAAGAGAGGGGACAACGTGTCAAAAATCAGTGTACAAATAGCAAAGTTCAATCTGTGAGAACTTTGCTTCATGTGCACTGTAGCGTACACTTTAGTTTACACTTTGCCACGTGACATTATCCTATTATACAATTTGAATTTCAAATAGTTTTTCGATCCAATTGACACTTGACAACAATGCAAGTGTCAAACAACGTGTCAAAAATCAGTGTACAAATAGCAAAATTCAATCGGTAAG
>NW_019257011.1:0-2816 GCF_002742605.1 Olea europaea var. sylvestris
TGCCATTCAATGTGCTGCAATATTTACTCCAAGTCTTGCAACGAGATTTATGTTTTATATAAAACAATGCAAGGGGAACCAATTTGTTTCAGCATGGTAGAGTTTGAATGCTCGAGATAATATTCCATAAGTCCAAATGGATCTTCTAGTTATTGTTGCATCTGACACTGTATGCGTGTAAATAGTGGGATATCATTGGAATATTTTTGTTTGTCCTTACTCCACCAACTTAGGAAAATGTCAATAAGACCTCTCAAATATTTGGAGTACCAAATACAAAGATGTCAAAGTGATTTGTCCTGATTGGAGCTGCTAGTTCAATAACGAGGTACTTGGCCTTTTTGTGAGTATAATTTTGAACATATGAATGAAGAAAATGATGTCGGCTGGATTTTCTGGAAATGTTATGTGAATTTAATTAGGCACTTCTTTAGAATGGTTCCACATTCTCGTGCTTTTGTTGTGACAAATTTATTTCTATTCTCAATTTATGACATAATTCTTTATGAAACAGGTTGCAAAGGAAGGAATTCCACTGCCACCTGACAGAACACTATGCCCTTTGTGCTCTCAACAGCGGGCAAATCCATCAGTAATGGCTGTTTCAGGATTTGTTTTTTGCTATACTTGTATATTTAAGTATGTCAATCAGGTGAGATTCTCAAACTCTGATCATTAGTGTATTACTTCATTTGGTTTTCAGATAAATTTCGTGAATAAGAGCTTTATTTAGTCCTTGAAAAGGGAAACCTACAGTGCCTTTGTCTACAAATATTCTTCTTTGGATGGAAATTTAGATGACTTGCTCCCTCTAAAAGAAGAGGGATGCTTATTGAAGTTCCTTTCTGAACAAGGGTAAGATTGCATGTGTAAAAGTTTAGAAGTTTTTAATGTTGGTTCTTTGGGGAGAGAACAAAATAGAGTTTTTATACTACAATTCAATTTATAGTTCTGTATTATGCTTTGGTCGCTTTCCCAAGGCAATTTATCTTGCCTCATTCGCTTTTCCTATATGTTAGGGTAAAGTCGTTTGGTGAGGCTTGAGATGAGAAATTAGTCAGATATTCACAAATTTCCAGGAATTAGAAAAATTGATGTCTGTGTGCTGAACTTCATTGTTTCTTGGATCTGACCAGTTGTTGATGTTATGTAAAAATTATGGGTTAATGAATGAAACAATCTTAAGAAAATAAGTATTCTTTTCTAAATTTGATTTTATGGATTCAAATCCTCTAGGACATATGATTCTTGGGACTTCAATGCCTTACAAAAGAATAAACCCTAGTGATTTTCATCTCGAGGCTTTTGACGTTCTGTTAAACTGCAATTTTCTTGTTCGTATATTTATTTCAATAGCGATTGTTTTGTCTGTTCTTTTCGTGTAAATTTCTTGCCCCATGTAATTATCTACTGATAATATAACTTTGACGGTATCTTTCTTCTGTCTCTTTTATGGCCACAGTACAAGCGTTGTCCAGTTACATTAATGCCTGCAACAGTGGAGCAAATCAGGAGGCTTTTTCACGATATGTAAAACCTATTGTTTGACCTCGACTGGGATGATTCAGCACATTCCTTTGGAGTTTACAGCATGTTCAAACTCGAGTATTGCCAGCTTAAGGTGCAAATTAAAGCACTGCATAGGAAAGGAATGGTGTTGATCTCCTGCTCTCTCCACTCACTCAAGGGGGGGGTAAGCGTATTATTGGCTTAGCTCTCACTTAGATGGTATTTATTGAAATTGATGAAACCATAGTAAAATACCCTTTTCTCAAGCAATTCGTGGATCCATGCTTTGTAGGAAAGCTATATTCTAGGGTAGAGATGATTTGTGTTAAACATGTTATTTTTCTCTGTTATGATGAAAGAGAAATTGATGTATTCACCTTTTGTCCTTTAAAATTATTCGAAGTCTTGTTTCATAGTTTGCCATCTTGTTTTTCTTTTGCTCCAAATGGGGCGATTTTGTCTTACGTTATTTACTTGCAGCTTTGAGTGGTGGTCCTTGTCACTTAGTTCTCCGCTAACTCATCTCACGCATGTCTGTTAAGAGGAGTCAGGTTGGGTTGGGTATCGTCCTCTATTCATTGCAATTGAACTCAATGAAAATTTCTGGTAGATTTCAAAAAATAAAATAAAAGTTCTAAGAAACATTTTGAGAGATTGCTGTTAGATCAGGCTGCGAGTAAATAAGAAATCCATCACGTCCTAAACTTGGGCAAATCAACCTTCCAGTGCCATTTCTAACCTTACCGGATTAAAATACCAAAAACCTCGAACTAGATTACACTGCAAACTTTGCATTCATCTGCAACATGAGCTTCAGTCAACGTCCGTCACCTTCCATGTATGCTGCCAATGATTCCCTATCGTATCCGACCCCTGGCTCCGAGTTTGTTGAGGAGACAAGGATTCATTCAACTGTTTAAACTCTTTACTAGTGAGTGCCTCCAAAATTAGCCTATTTCCATAGCTTTCCAGGGACTTATGTAAAAAATGCTAATTACCGACACATTTTTAACGTGCTTTTAGGCTCCATCAAAGAAGGGTGATGTGGGTTAGGATTCCATAACCATGAAATATATGGAACTAATAAGAATTCAAGGGAGGGCGGCATGGACCTGACCTCCAAAAATGTAGATAAATCAGCTTGAAAGACTAGTTTCAACATCATTTTCTTGTTTAGGCTGCTGCATTGATTGCTTAACAACAGGCTCTCCGTTGCAAATACTAGCTGCTTTGTGAACACTTTTGGCTAAGATTTCCACGGGATTTACTACAGAATGAAGAGGTTTTAATGCACTGATTACCTCATT
>NW_019257011.1:5176-6148 GCF_002742605.1 Olea europaea var. sylvestris
TTTTTTTTTTTTTGGAATTATTTGACGTTTGTTTATGTAAAAGACGTCTATGACCGACGTTTCTGATCGATGTCAATTTTTCATAATCGATATCTGCGATCATATTGTTCTAGGTACATCCTATTATTTTGTTCAAATTTCATTTTGCCAAAAAAGCTATAAGAGTAAGTATTTTTAGATTATTCGAATGAAAAAATTATACTCTAGAAACAATACTCAATTCTTTTCGTTTACTGCTTCAAGTGTTTATGGTTGTTGGGAAAGCCCAATATTTCTATTTTCTAGCATATAATTAATTAATTAGCTAGCTAAGTTCTATGTTACAGATACAAATCTCATTTCAAAAATCTTTACACGAAATTGCAAGATGGGTTTTTCTATTTGTACACCTCCTTTGACAATAGGTTGACAAATTATTTTTTTTCATAGGTCAATCTATCTGTAAAACTGCCTATACATGTAGCACATCTATACAGAACAGACACAACAGTAGGGTGGGTGGGTTGGTTTTTTGCATTATGTTATTCATTGGGACATACCTCAATGTGAGATTTCTGTAGGTTTCTATGAAAACATTTTCTGTACACACGAAAAAATTCATACTGAAAAGTGTGGCCTCACACATGAAGAAAAAGTTATTTTGATTTCACAAGTCCCAGATACAAATTTGAAATAATGAGTAGTGAAAATTACTAGGTGCCATTCTTATGTCACATCTTTAGTCTAGGAGGCAAAAACGCAAGTATTTTGTATTAAATCAATAGATTGCAAAAAAAAGAAAAAAAAAAAGAAAATCATTATTTTTATCCCACTTCAAATCTATCCCTATTAAAATTTAAATTTTTTAAATAAGTACTAGATTCATCCACATTACATTCAAATATTATCCTTCTTAAATTCATTCATTTAAACACTATATATCCACACCACTTTCATACAATATCTTACGTAGGATCGAGAAAATATACTTTT
>NW_019257011.1:12573-18301 GCF_002742605.1 Olea europaea var. sylvestris
ACAGAATCTCCTCAAAGGGCATTGAAGTTGACAAAGTCAAGATACAAGTGATTGAAAAATAGCAGTCTCCTAAGTCAGTTAAGGGGATCAGAAGCTTCTTAGGATATGCAAAATTTTACAGAAGGTTCATTAAAGATTTCTCAAAAATTAAAAACCTCTGTGTAATCTATTGGAAAAGGATGTGCCTTTTCACTTTTTTGATGAATGCTTAAATGCCTTTAATATTTTGAAAGAAAAGTTAACTTCTACACCTGTGATAGTAGCACCTAATTGGGATCTAGCTTTCGAACTTATGTGTGATGCTAGTGAGTTTGCAGTGGGAGTGTTGCTTGGCCAACGTAAAGGAAAAGTGTTACATGTAATCTACTATGCCAGCAAAACCTTGAGAGATACTCAGATCAATTATGCAACAACTGAAAAAGAGATGCTAATAGTGGTCTTTGCCTTCGACAAATTTCGTTCCTATCTGATTGGTTCAAAGGTGATAGTCTACACTGACCATACAGCATTGAAATATCTGTTTGAGAAGAAGGATGCTAAACCTAGGCTAATTCGATGGGTTCTATTACTGCTAGAGTTTGACGTTGAAATTCGTGGCAAAAAGGGTACGGTAAATCAGGTAGTGGATCATTTATCAAGGCTGGAGCAACTACGTGATTCAGATGATGCGGATATTAATGAGGTATTCCCAGATGAGCAATTATTGCAGATAGAAAAGGCTCCGTGGTATGCGGACATTGTCAATTACTTAGCTAATTACTATATGGATCCTGATCTCACCTATCAGCAGGAAAAGAAGCTACTTCATGAAGCGAAATTTTATTATTGCGATGATCCAAATTTATACAGGAGAGGGGCATACTAAATCATTAGGAGATGTGTGCCAGAGGATGAGATGAAACCGATCCTTTAACGGGTTCATGCTTCGGCTTATGGAGGACACTTTGGCTCCACTAAAACAGCAGTAAAGGTGCTTCAATGTGGTTTCTTTTGGCCTACACTGTTCAAGGACTGCCACAGTTTCTGCAGGTCATGTGATAAATGTCAAAGAATAGGTAACATATCAGCGCGTCACGAGATGCCACTTAACAACATTTTAGAGGTGGAAATATTTGATATTTGGGGGTTGATTTTATGGGTCGTTTTCCATTATCTTATAACAATCGGTACATCCTAGTGGCAGTGTATTATGTCTCTAAATGGGTAGAAGCTAAAGCGTTGCCTACAAATGACGCAAAGGTGGTGGCGGATTTCATAAATAAACACATCTTTAACCGCTATGGATCACCGAGGGTCACAATAAGTGATGGTGGAACTCATTTTCGCAATCGGTTATTCCAAGCAGTGCTACATAAGTACGGGGTATAATATCGAATTGCTACTCTTACCACCCTCAGACAAGTGGACAGGTGGAAACCTCGAACATACAATTGAAAAGAATTTTGGAGCTCACTGTAAATGCATCTTGCAAGGATTGGTCAAAAAAATTAGACGATGCTTTATGGGCGTATCGCACTGCTTACAAGACACCTATTGGAATGTCCCCATATCGACTAGTCTTTGGAAAAGCATGCCACCTACCAGTGGAGTTTGAACATAGAGCATACTGGGCATTGAAACAGTTAAACATGGACCTCGAAAAGGCTGGAGAAACAAGAATACAGCAGCTACATGAATCGGAAGAATTCAGAAAAGAAGCATATGAGAATGAAGCCATACACAAAGAAAGGACGAATCAGTGACATGATAAGAACATCAGGCAAAGAATTTTTAGAGTGGGAGATCAAGTACTTTTATATAATTCCAAACTTAAACTGTTTTCAGGAAAGTTGAAATCCAGATAGTCCGACCCTTTTACTGTCTCTCAGGTGTTTCCCTACAGTACAGTTGAATTACATCATCCAACAAAAGAAAACTTCAAAATAAATGGCCAACGTATCAAGCAATACGTGGAAGATTTTCCCATCGCTAAAAATAGTCTTAACCTAGCTGTACCAGAATAATAGCAGCACAAAGTTCAGCTAACGACTTAAAAGAAGCGCTTATTGGGAGACAACCCAATTTTCAAACTTTTTACTTTGTTTTTCGTATCGCATATCATATAGTTTTATTTTGTTTACTAGGTTACATTAGATTTAGGCACATTTCAATTTTTAGGAGTCATCACCCATATCTTTTCTGCCCTCAGGCCCTTGAATTTATTGTTGGTTATTTTGATTGTTTGAGTTAAGTAACCATTGTTCCCTGTATTTAATTTGACGAATTTGATTTTTCAGAAACATGACGTCGTGGGACACTCAAACCAATATAAATCCAAGAGAAAACATGATGAAGAATATTATCCAGACGTCACACATAGTGCCTCATACATTCAACTGAAAAATTTGGGGAGTACCTTCTTCTTTTTCTTCCCTACCCTTTTATGTGCTTATTTATATTTTATGACATTGAGAACAATGTCAATTTTAAGTTTTGGGGTGAAAAAACTTTTAGTTTTTGTTTTTTGTTTTTGTTTTTGTATGTTTGTTTAAAAAAAAAAAGAAGAAGAAGAAGAAGAAAAATCTCTTTTTGTTCAGGTGTATACTTGGGTGCGTTAGATAGTCTAATAGAAAATGATGATTTAATTTAAGATTTGGTGTTGATTTATGAATTGTGGATAAGATGCGTGCTAGACGAATTGAAACTCAACCTTGCAAAATTTGATCTTACAAATGCACAAGAATTGAGTTTGACGTTGTGATTAAATGAGTTGTTTCTTGCTTTTGATAGGTTGAGTTAATTGGATATAGATGTTTTACCTAAACCATAATAAATTATCTATCTTTAGACCAAATTTAGCACAGTTTGATGATGATTTTATAATTGTACGAAAATGCAGATATGAATGTGGATTCCATGTGTGAAAATTTATGTGTGGATTGTCTTAGACTAACATGATAAAACTCAACGAAAGTCTTAAGTTTGAGGTCAATTTGTTTGAATAAGGGTGTGATAAGGGGCATTCCATTAATGAATGCATATACATTTGAAAATTTCAAACTTCTCTCTGAAACCTTTATGACTCGAGTGTTTAAGTCTAGAAGGGTATCTTAACACTTGGTGCCTAAAGTTAGTGATGGCAATGGGTCGAGTCGAGCTGGCTCAGCCCTTTAATCCCCAAGCTCGGCTCGGGCTCGTGGAAGACAAGCCGAGCTCGAGCTCAACTCATTGCTCGAGGGCGAGCTCAGCTTGGCCCACGAGCTCGTGAGCTCACGGGCCGAGCCGAGCCGAGCTCACGAGCGGCTTGTGAGTTCGTGATTTTTTTTAATTCTTTTTTTTTTTTTGTGTAAATTTGCACATTTTGGACATTTTTTTTAAAAAAATTTAATATTTTTTACAAGAGCTCGTGGGCTCGTCAAAATGGCTCGTGGGCCATGTGCCCACGAGCCGCTCGTGGGGTTGAGTTAGTGCTTTTACTCTTTTCATGCACTTGCTTTTTCTGTTTTTCACAGAGAATATATATATATATATATATATATATAATACTTGTGAAAAACAGAAAAAGCAAGTGCATGAAAAGAGTAAAAGCACTAAATACCTTGGTTAAACCCTAACACTTATTTGAGGGAATTCGACTTTTGATGCAAGATAATTAGCTAGTTGAGTAGGTCGAAGCAATCAAATAATTGAAGAATCCCTGTTCACTGAAGTGTTGACTTGCAATTAGTAACGTCCGCCTAAACTCGAGAAGATGAGGATAGTAATGAAATTCAGCCTTAGATTACATACTGGGAAAGAGTGAAAAAGAATAAGTTTAGGGGGTGTGTGAATCTTACGAGTGATGAAAGGACATGTATGACCATTAAGGGTCGAGAATTGAAACAACTTGTGCAGCCATGGTTGATTACTCGATTCTTCAAACACACGTGAATTTTTGTATTGGAAGAGTGAATATTAGTTTGGTACCGTGACTTTGAAACATGTTTATAGAGTAAACACATTAATCTTGAATCACGAGGTAAAAAAGCTAAACTCTCAAACCAAATATTTTTGCGTGATTGTGTGTCTATTACTATTTAGTTTATAGTTTTGTTTAAGGACAAACAAATGTTTAAGTTTGGGGGTATTTGATAAGTGTATTTTATACACTATTCGGTATCTTAAATAGTGATATTTGATGGGTTTTTTAACAAATTATATCCTAAATTTTTGTCTTTTATGTTAATTGGTGAAATTTTACGAAGGAAAAGGAATTGAAGGAATGAAGCGAAAAAAGAGCGAAATCCAAAAGTTTGGAGACCAAGTTGTAACAATTCAATAGTTGATCTGGACCATGAATCGAAGATTGAAATGTTTGGAGATCAAATTGAATATTTTGGAAGGTGGAGGACTTGAATTGAATCAAAGAAAACATGGGTTGTAAGAATAAAAGAATTCAATGATTGAATTGCATTACTTTGAAAGATGGCGAACTTGATGAATAATTTAACAATTAATGGTATCAATTGGTGGTTGATTTGACCCCTACATGCATGCATGAATTAGAGTTCTTATTGAAGTGGCTATAGAATTGGAGTCTTTTTTTTAGTTAACAAAGGTGGCTATTAGGTTGGAGGTTATATATATATACATACACGTATAAACCTAGAAAAAGGGGAGTTAATTTATGGGACTGCTAGGAGGAAAGAGAAAAAAAAAAAAGCAGTCATTATTATTATATATTTTTCACACATCTTTTGCCAATTTCTTTGACACGCACGGAAAAGAGGCGCAGCCAATAAATATTTGGGGGAAAATTATTTCTGCTACCATTAAAGAGAATTTAAGAGCCCCGCACAGAAGAAGGAGACGGCAGACAGCATAACTGGAAATTATTCACGTTCCGTCAATTAATCGGATGATGAACTCCATAATTTCTTGTTTTTCTTTAATTAATATGGATAGCTAAATTTAATTTTAGGACGAATAATGTAACTGATTTGTGATCCTTTATTTCTTTTATTTGAGATTCTTGTTATTTTATATTTTATGTGTGAATTTTAATTATATTTTTAATGCTTTGAATTTTCTGGCCAATTATTCAACGATGTCGTGAACAATAATAACGTAGAGATGCAAATTCTTGTTTAGACCACATATTAAAATTCGGTAAATTAATATGACGTGTAGAGATACCTATATTAATTGCTGCGGTTCTATAAAAATTTTTAGAACTATTGTTTCGTTTAAATAATGTTGGTTCGCATAGAGATATGGAATTGAATTATTTAAATAGATTCAATGAGAACTCGAGAGGGGTAAATTGAATACCATAGAAGAATTCGACTGTACACTACTTTAGTTTTATAAATCTCAATATTAGAAATAAAGGTGATCAATAGGTGAATTTGTTCCGCCCTGATCTCCATTTATTAACTGAATTCTCACTCATTTTCTATTGCATTCATGAAAATTTTAGTTGTTAGATTTAAAAATCACATCTAATCATTTTTTTTTGTTTATTTTTATTGAATAGAAGTTAGGAATAATAAATTGAATACTAAAGTGTAGTTCTCATGGGAACGATAATTCGGACTCAAAAAGTCAACTTTACTACTTGTTACGATCCGTCTACTTGCGGGATAAAATCGGCAACAGTAGTTCTTTTCAACCAACTTAAAGCCTATATATCATATAATCCTAAGCCAGGCAATCAAAAAAACTTACACAATATTACTGATATATATATATATATATATATATATATATA
>NW_019257011.1:18367-35217 GCF_002742605.1 Olea europaea var. sylvestris
TCCGTTAACTTTGTGGGCTTCACCTCCTTCTCTATCACAATGCTAGCCAACTTAAAGCTACTCATGTTCGCGTTCAATAAAGGCCCTCTATCCGACCTTTCAGAACTCTCCCTCCCAACGTTTCTCGCCATTGCTGGTCTCCCCATTAAGCTTAAAACCTCTCAAACTGAAAAAGCCCATAACTCACTTTTCAACTATGCTAGAAAGGGTCTTTTGCTTGCTTTCTTAATCAAGATTAATCACGACTATAGTGATTATATACATCAAACAATTATTCTTGGAATGTACAGTATTTACGTGTACTTTTTCTTGGAGATTGGGTTAGCAATTGCTGCAGCCATGGTTCGGGCCCTGCTTGGAATCGAACTGGAGCCACAGTTCAATGAGCCATACCTTTCGACCTCACTGCATGATTTTTGGGGTCGTAGGTGGAACATCATGGTATCCCGTGTTCTGCGTCCTATGATATACATCCCTGTACGTAGATGGTCAATTAACATTTTGGGGCAGAAATGGGCTGCACTCCCAGCTATAATGTCCACTTTTGTAGTATCGGGCCTCATTCATGAGCTCATATTCTTCTATTTGGGCCGGGCGAAACCCACCTGGGAAGTCACCTGGTTTTTCGTGCTTCAAGGAGCGGGTTTAACGGCTGAGATTGCGGTGAAAAAGTCAAATAATAAGAGGGTGAGGATCCACGTACCCAAGATTATTGCGAGGATCTACACCGTTGGATTTCTTTTTATAACGGGCTTTTGGCTATTTTTTCCACCGTTGTTGCGGTGTAAAGCTTTGGAAAGAGGTGTTGCAGAGTATGGGGCTGCATGGGCGTTTGTGAAGGATGTTTTTAGGGTGGCAAGCGCGTGCTTTGCACGTTAATTTGTAATAATGTTATAATTTTTTATTTATTTTCCTGGAATTTTTAAAAATTAATAATTCTAGCAGCAGTTGCAATTAAAATAAACTATGTAATGCTTGATAACGTGCTAGAATGTATTGCTTGGTGTTCTAATGAATAATTTTAATTGTTTTATCTACATCCATAGAAAGAGCTGGAATTAATTATATTCATTAAGTTAATTTGAACAGTAAATGCAATTAAAGATGAGTATCTTATATGGTAATATTGACAGTTACTTAAATTCAATGAATACTTCTTGACCCTTGAGTCAAATATTATGGATATGGTGATGTATTAACAGAAATCTTTCAAAAAAATAAAATAAAAAATAGATGATATATAAAAATGATAGATAAAAATAACGACTCTCTACAAAAATCAATAGATTGCACGAACTAAGGTTGAGGATCTTAAGCATGAAGTTTTAAAAAATGTGCTGTTTCCATATTTCCATCCCATAGGAAATTTGCTAGAGAAAGGAAGAAATTTAGATATTAATACAACTTTTTGATGAAGTAAATTATCAAAAATCAATCAAAATAAATTCATAGCCAAATGACGGGATTTACCTAACTAGTATAAAGCTATGCATATATTTTGGAGAGTAGCCTATACGATAATAATACCACGAATTTCCATGCAATGACACCAACTTATACTCTTACAGTATTTTTCTCTCTCTTTTTTCGATAGAAGCACTCTTTTAGTATTTTTATCCTCTATTTATTTATTTTGCTATTTTCATCTCAATCTTCCATTTTAAGGTGTAGGTTTGCTCAACCTGCATTCATTGATCATATATACATTTACAAAACATGCAAGACTTCCATGATAACATGAATAAGTCTTGATCTAAAATTGTTGAAGATAATATTTAAATTTTAATTAGATCAAGTAGTTCAACAAAAACGAAAGATAGAAACGATTTAAGTTCACAAATTTGCAACATTTCGCCCATGTTTGATACAAATTCTTTAAAACTCATTTTTATTATTCAAACTCATTTTCAATTACGTATTCTCTCAATAAAATAATTTTACATGTGGGTGCATAGTTTTTTCCTACTTTTTACTTACAAGTTCTCCCAGAAAAACACTTTTCACACAATCCATTCTCAAAAAACCTACATCGAGCATGCCCTTAAATTCAATCCGGAAAACAATTGAATTGTAGTTGTAATGTTAACATCAATATCCTCCTGAAGAAATAAGTCTTTGGAGTAGAATAGTGTATTTTATACACTTATTCGGTACTTTAAATAGCGATATTTGATGGTTCTTTTAACAAATTATATCCTCAATTTTTGTCTTATATGTTAATAGGTGAAATTTTATGAAGGAAAAGGAATTGAAAGAATGAAGCGAAAAAAAAAGAGCGAAATCCAAAAGTTTGGGGACCAAGTTGTAACAATTCAATAGTTGATCCGGACCATGAGAAGATGATTGAAATGTTTGGATATCAAACTGAATATTTTGGAAGGTAAAGGACTTGAATTGAATCAAAGAAAACATGGGTTGCAAGAATAAAATGATTCAAAGATTGAATTGCATTACTTTGAAAGATGGAGGACTTGAATAATAATTTAACAATTAATTGTATCAATTGGTTGTTGATTTGATCTCTACATGCATGCATGAATTAGAGTTCTTATTAAAGTGGCCGAAGACACGGGTTGACAAGGAATTGGAGTCTTTTTTTTAGTCAACAAAGGTGGCTACAAGGTTAGATGTTATATTTATTTATATACACACACGTACAAACTTGTGTACAAACCTAGAGAAAGAGGAGTTAATTTCTGCGGCTGCTGGGAGAGGAGAGAAAAAACAAAAAATAAAAATAAAAAAATAGCCATTATTATTATATATTTTCCACACACCTTCTGCCAATTTCTTTGACACGCACGGAAAAAGAGGCACAGCTAATAAATATTTAGGGAAAAATTATTTTTGCTGTCATTAAAGAGAATTTCATAGCCCCTCACAGACGAAGGAGACGGCAGACAGCATAACCGAAAATTATTCACATTCCGTCAATTAATCTGGTGATGAACTTCATAATTTCTTGTTTTTCTTAAATTAATATGCGTAACTAAATTTAATTTTAGGAAGAATAATGTAACTAATTTGAGATCCTTTATTTTTTTATTTGAGATTCTTATTATTTTATATTTTATGTGTGAATTTTAATTATGTGTTTAATGCTTTGAATTTTCTTGTCTATTATTCAAGGATATCGTGAACAATAATTACGTAGAGATGCAGATTCTTGTTTAAACCACATATTAAAATTCGGTAAATTAATATAACATATAGAGATACATATATTAATTACTGCGGTCCTATAGGAATTCTTAGAACTATTATTTCGTTTAAATAATGTTGGTTCGTATAGAGATACAAAATTGAATTATTTAAATAGGTTCAATAAGAACTCGAGAGGGGTAAATTGAATACCATAGAAGAATTCGACCGAACACTACTTTAATTTTATGAATTTCGATATTAGAAATAAAGGTGACCAATAAGTGAATTTGTTCCGCCCTAATCTCCATTTATTAATTAAATTCTCGCTCATTTTCTATTGCATTCACGAAAATTTTAGTTGTTAGATTTAAAAATCACATCTAATCATTTTTTTTTATTGAATAGAAGTTAGGAATAATAAATTGAGTACTAAAGTATAGTTCTCGTGGGAACGATAATCCGGACTCAAAAGGTCCACTTTATTACTTTTTACGATCCGTCCACTTGCAGGATAAAATCGAAACAAGTTTTTGGCACCGTTGTCGAGAACTATTATTTTTAGTCTTAATTTATTTATTTTATTTTTAATTATTATTGGATTTGCTTATTTTCTTTTATTTACAGAAAACTATGTTCATTGTATGCTCCGTGTCCAAGACGATGATTTTGAACTGTTTGATTCGAAAATAGAACGTACCTTTAGACGAAGACGCAGTGAACACAAACAAAAACAGCAGCATCAAATGACTGACAATCTAAACAATCATATCCATATACAGTCAATTGGACAAATGGTCGCGAGAGCTCAACGATAAGAGCAAAGGGAAGTAAATGAAGGGGACTTGTCAGTTTCTATGTTTTTGACGCCTATAGCAGCACCTGCACGATCCAGCATAGTATATCCAGATTTTTGGGGTAAACAACTTCCAAATACGGGCTCATTGGATTAATTTGATTTGCAACACTCTGCAGTTCTACGGATTACCTCATGAGAATCCAAACACACATATCTCAAAGTTTCTCAGGAATTGCCAGAATTGTCATGCTCCTGGGGTTAATGAGGACGCCATCAAGCTGCGATTATTCTCATATACACTAAGAGATGCAGCATTGGAATGGCTAGATGCCGAACCGGATGGAAGTATTATCACATGAGAGGAACTTACTAGAAAATTTTGCAATAAGTTCTTTCCACCAACTAAAGTAGCAAAAATCAAACTGGAAATTCAAACCTTTCAACAGAAAGATGGGGAGAGCTATCACGAGGCCTGGAACAGATTTAAGGAGTTGATGAGGAAGTGCCCAAATCATGGGATCACTATTGGAAATCAAGTGCAGTATTTCTACACGGGACTTTCACCATTATCCAAATCTCAAGTGGATTCCTCTGCAACTGGATCGATCATAAGGAAATCAGTACAACAATGTATGGATCTGTTTGAGTTGATTGCTACTACTCATTCCATGTTTTCATCAGAAAGAGTGGTGCCTCCAAAAGCAGCGAAAATTTATGAATTAGACAACATAGCATCTTCCAACACCTAAATAGCAGCATTGACAAAACAGGTAGAGTTATTGGTGAAGTCACAAACAAAGGAGCACATGCAGTGATAACTGGACCATCCTGCATAAATTGTGGAGCAAATCACCTAACAGAAAATTGCACATCTATGGGGTTTCCGGAAGAACAAGTCAACTTCATTCAAAATGGCTCTCGAAATTTTAATCCATTTTCACAAACATATAACCTAGGATGGAGGTAACACCCAAACTTCAGATGATCAGATAATTAGCAAGGGAGCAGTTCAAACAATAAACAACCAGAGAAAAAATCAAATTTGGAGGAGATGTTCAACCAATACATGCAAAAGACAGACAAGGTATTCCAGCAGATTGATACTAACTTTCAAAATCAGCAAGCATCCATCAAGAAATCGAAAACTCAAATTGGACAGTTAGCTCAACAGCTTGCAGAACATCCACAAGGGACATTGCCAGGTAACACAATGGTCAATCCAAAAAAGCATGTGCAAGCTATTACAACTAGAAGTGTGGTGCAACTTCCAGAGATACATGTGAAAAGACCAGGCAGAAAAGACAAAGAAGTAATGGGTGAAAAGGTTGGGACAGAAGCAGAGTCTAAACAATCAACTAATGAGGTGGATAAAAGGAAAGAAACACCCACAGTGAGAGCACCTAGCCCCGTGAAAGTTTACGTGCCACCAATTTCCTTCCCTGAAAGGTTACAGAGAAAGAAGTTGGACGAGCAGTTTGCCAAGTTTGTGGAGATTTTCAATAAACTGCACATCAACATTCTGTTTGCAGATGCAATTACCCAAATGCCCAGCTATGCTAAATTCTTGAATGACATCCTGTCTAACAAAAGGAAGCTGGAAGAACATGAGACAGTCTGCCTGAACGAGAAGTGCAGTGCAATTCTATTGAAAAAGCTACCTCCTAAACTAAAAGACCCTAGGAGTTTCACGATACCTTGCACAATTGATTTTAATTATTTTGAACATTCTTTATGTGATTTAGGTGTCAATGTTAATTTGATGCCCCTCTCTGTTTATAGGTCTCTTGGATTGGGAGAAGCGAAATCTATAACAATCTCATTACAACTGGCTGATAGATCAATCAAACGATCGAAGGGGATTATTGAAGATGTGCTAGTGAAAGTTGATAAATTCATTTTTCCGGCTAACTTCATCGTTTTGGACATGGAGGAAGATTCAAACATCTCTCTAATCTTGGGAAGACCCTTCTTGGCTATCGAAAGAGCGCTGATTGATGTTTACGATGGAAAGATGATTCTTCGGGTGGACAATGAGTAAGTCATATTCAACATGTTCAAGGCGATGAAACATCCATTGACTTCAGACACTTGTTGCCAAGTAGATGTTCTTGAAGAACTTGTGGTAGATACATTTTTGATAGAGCATTGAACAAATCTTTGTGAGGTAGAACTTGTGCAGTCGAAAGCAACAATTGCAGGAAAAGCTGAATATGTTGTCAACTTTGTCGAGCAACCAATAGGAAGGAGACATTGACAGTATGAATCTCTTGGTGACAACCCTTCATCCCCAGTACCCTCAGTGGACAAGGCACCCACTCTTGAACTAAAGCCCTTGCCTTCACACTTACGTTATGCATTTTTGGGAGAATCTACAACACTTCCAGTAATTATTGCAAATGACATGACAATGGAATAGGAGAATAAATTGTTGGAGGTACTCAAGCAGCACAAAACGGCAATTGGATGGACAATAGCTGATATCAGAGGAATCAGTCCAACTCTTTGTATGCACAAGATTTTAATGGAGGATGGGTCAAAACCATCAGTGGAAGGACAATGCAGATTAAATCCAACCTTGAAAGAAGTAGTGCGAAAAGAAGTGCTGAAATTGTTGGATGCAGTTATTATCTATCTAATCCCTGATAGTTCATGGGTGAGTCCAGTGCATGTTGTCCTAAAAAGGTGGAATCACAGTGGAGAAGAACAAGAACAACAAGCTGATACCAACACAGTTAGTGACAGGGTAGAGAGTATGTATAGATTATAGGAAACTAAACTATGCAACCAGAAATGATCATTTTTCATTGCCATTCATTGATCAAATGTTGGAGAGGTTGGCAGGTCATTCTTATTACTGCTTTCTAGACGGATATTCTGGGTACAATCAGATAGTTATTGCTCCAGAAGACCAGGAGAAAACAACCTTCACATGCCCCTATGGAACTTTTGCGTTTAAAATGATACATTTTGGTTTATGCAATGCACCCTTAACCTTTCAACGGTGCATGATAGCCATATTCTCTGACATGGTGGAAAAATACATCGAGGTATTCATGGATGATTTTTCTGTGTTTGGAGATTCATTTGATGACTACTTGGATCGGTTGACTCTTGTATTGCAAAAATGTGAAGAGAAGAACCTAGTGCTAAATTGGAAAAAATGTCATTTCATGGTAAAAGAGGGGATAGTGTTGGGCCACAGGATCTCGTCAAAGGGCATTGAAGTTGACAAAGTCAAGATACAAATGATTGAAAAATTGCAGTCTCCTAAGTCAGTTAAGGGGATGAGAAGCTTCTTAGGACATGCAGAATTTTACAGAAGGTTCATTAAAGATTTTTCAAAAATTACAAAACCTCTGTGTAACCTATTGGAGAAGGATGTACCTTTTCACTTTTTTGATGAATGCTTAAATGCCTTTAATACTTTGAAAGAAAAGTTAACTTCTACACCTGTGATAGTAGCACCTAATTGGGATCTACCTTTTGAACTTATGTGTGATGCTAGTGAGTTTGCAGTGGGAGTGGTGCTTGGCCAACGTAACATGTAATCTACTATGCCAGCAAAACCTTGAGAGATACTCAGATCAATTATGCAACAACAGAAAAAGAGATGCTAATAGTGGCCTTTGCCTTCAACAAATTTCGTTCCTATCTGATTGGTTCAAAGGTGATAGTCTACACTGACCATACAGCATTGAAATATCTGTTTGAGAAGAATGATGCTAAACCTAGGCTAATTCGATGGGTTCTATTACTACTGGAGTTTGACATTGAAATTCGCGACAAAAAGGGTACGAAAAATCAGGTAGTGGATCATTTATCAAGGCTGGAGCAACTACGTGATTCAGATGATGCGGATATTAATGATATCTTCCCAGATGAGCAGTTATTGCAGATAGAAAAAGCTCCGTGGTATACAAACATTGTTAATTACTTAGCTAATTGCTATATGGATCCCGATCTCACCTATCAGCAGGAAAAGAAGCTACTTCATGAAGCGAAATTTTATTATTGGGATGATCCAAATTTATACAGGAGAGGGGCAGACTAAATCATTAGGAGATGTGTGCCAGAGGATGAGATGAAACCGATCCTTTCACGAGTTCATGTTTCGGCTTATAGAGGACATTTTGACTCCACTAAAACAGCAGTAAAGGTGCTTCAATGTGGTTTCTTTTGGCCTACACTGTTCAAGGACTGCCACAGTTTCTACAGGTCATGTGATAAATGTCAGAGAACAGGTAACATATCAGCACGTCACGAGATGCCACTTAACAACATTTTAGAGGTGGAAATATTTGATGTTTGGGGGTTGATTTTATCGGTCCTTTTCCATCAATCGGTACATCCTAGTGGCAGTGTATTATGTCTCTAAATGGGTAGAAGTTAAAGCGTTGCCTACAAATGACGCAAAGGTGGTGATGGACTTCATAAAGAAACACGTCTTTAACCGCTATGGATCACTGAGGGTCATAATAAGTGATGGTGGACCTCATTTTCACAATCGGTTATTCCAGGCAGTGCTACATAAGTACGGAGTATAATATCGAATTGCCACTCTTACCACCCTCAGACAAGTGGACAGGTGGAAACCTTGAACAGACAATTGAAAAGAATTATGGAGCTCACTGTAAATGCATCTTGCAAGAATTGGTCAAAAAAATTAGACGATGCTTTGTGGACGTATCGCACTGCTTACAAGACACCTATTAGAATGTCCTCATATCGACTAGTCTTTAGAAAAGCATGCCACCTATCAGTGGAGTTTGAACATAGAGCATACTGGGTATTGAAACAGTTAAACATGGACCTCGAAAAGGCTAGAGAAACAAGAATACTGCAGCTACATGAATCGGAAGAATTCAGAAGAGAAGCATATGAGAATGTAGCCATATACAAGGAAAGGACGAAGCAGTGACGTGATAATAATTTATTTAATGGCTAGTTCACAATCTTTTTCATGGAACGGAGATAGTTTGTCCTGTTTCTTGCCAAATTTTAAATGACCCAAAGATCGTAGTGACGTGGTACATTTTGAATTCAGTTTGTCATGACTTAAAAGGAGACACATTCGATATATATGTCAATTGTTTGTTTGGTACTCAATGCAGCATGCAAAACATGTCCAAGTCTCAACATGAATCTAACCCCATTAACATGTTTTCCGAATCTTGCACTAAGAAGAGGAGAGCGGTGGATGAAGGTTGAACACGGAGTAAGTCAATGCGAGTTGATAGTATTGCTAAAGCTTAAAATAGAATAAAGTGCAAGCTTAAAATAGAATAAAGTGCATTCTACTCTTATACTGCATCACCAATCAAACAAGGGATTCCTCGCCCGATGTACTCCCTTAGTAAGCTCGATACCAAGGCATCTGTTTACACCATTAGTCGAGTCCCCATTGTGGCAATGTATGAAAAATGCAAAATCATAAAATTACGCAGCCAACATGACTAGGCGTTACAAGATCAATATGAGATTGTGGCAAATAGTATTCATCTAACTAATCTTCCAACCAAGCAACTGATGTTTTTGAAGATCTTTATGAGAGTGACGCATGTTCAGTATTTCTTCTTTCCCATTCTTGTTTTAGAGCGAAAAAATTTAATATACGTACCGACTCTAAATTCATTGACTTCGCGTATTCTAATTATCGTTTTTTTGTTAAAATCTTGTAACAGTTTGTTTACAACAGTATGTAATGAAGTTGTCAGAAAAATTTTACGTGTCATCATCGTGTTAAGTTGAAGCAATTCTTCGAAGTACATCATCTAACTCAAGAAAACATTTCAGGCTGAATATGCAATCCAGTACATGTTTTCTCAGCAATCACATTATAGACCACAGAAAATCAGAAATTCTCAATTCTTAGAAACTTTTCCATGCATGTATATAGCTGAATGACTTTCTGGTAAGCCAAGCTCTTACACAATGAGTGAGAATGAAATGAAACACTATCAATTCGATAGTAAGATGGTACATCTCAACAAGAGAAACATCTGTATCAAAAAAATATATTCCAAAGGCTCACCGATAAAACCTACTTGGTTGTCTATCTATATATGTATGCCTTACGAGATTCCTACACGGCACCAAAATCTACAACTATTGCTAGCTAAAGCTCGCCCAAAATTTGCTATGGTTATATGGCAAGGAAACATCCTCAAGGGCCAATACTTCGCTCTTAATCGAGCATAATTCCCTTCTCTCTTGCTGCTGCTTTCACGGCATTTGCATTTTCTCCAGGTCTGGGTAAGTTGAGATAGCATCTCCACAGGTTGATCGAAAAAGGATATACAGACAAAGCTCTATTAAGGAAACTCTCACAGATCGTCCGAGAATCTGCCAAATTCTGCAAAATATTCGCTGCTTCCACCCACACGGACTCTGGAGCTATAGGAACAGCTTGAAACAGTGAATTTACAACAAGTGAACTTGCCCAGAAAGAAACAGCAACATTACCACCATTATCAGAATTCGTGCTTAATAGTTTGCACACAGAAATCGCTAACCGATAATTCGACGGGAGAATCTCCATTAGGGATTCAACAAAATCCACCAGGTCTGTCAGTTTATCAAACATTTGAGGCAGGAGAGATGGACCGTACAATATTTCAAGAACCAAATTCACAAGAGAAGAGTCTGATGATACAGGACTCAACAATTTGCTAATTAATTGCCTCAACCTTGGTTTCTCAATTTTCTGAATGAAGTCTCTAGATAATGGTTCAGAAGATGCCGGGGCATCATCTAGATAATCGTTCAGAATCTTTAATATACCTCCATTACAACCATTTCTATGACGTAATGTTCTATTTGTAAGCAAAAAGTGGACATGCTCTCCCACACAGTAACTGTAATTCTCTGCAGTAGTAGCAGCTTTCAAAGCTCTCTCCAAGGCTAGGAGAGCTTCAGTATCATCGTTCTGAAATATTTTGTAGAGAGAGAAATTCAGTAGCGCAAACATGACATCAATCTGGTCGTGATGAGAAAACCATGTACACAGATCTGACACCGAAGCAGGTTGCCAGACATTCTGGGAATTTCCACCCTGTACCGCATTAAGAATTCTATTTTGAGAACATCCTACTTTCCAAACAGAGTCAAACCATCTATCCATTAGTTCCTTAGCAAAAGTCGATATTCCATTTCGGAGTGCGCATTCGGCATACTGATTCCAAATACACTGAATTCCAGGGGCTTCATCCTGCCAGTTACTAAGAGCTTCTTCGAACCCAACAAAACTCGTATTCCAAATATTATTTTCTACCCGAGCCAACATCAAAACAAGTTCAAGGCATGATGGATACAATTTAGCGTAATTTTTTAATAAGGTTTTACTACATTCTAAGCCTTCGAGCACCTCAACACACTTGATGTGGTTGATAGCAAACAGTTGTGCAGCCCTAAGAGTTGCTTCACTTTGAAGGGATTTACCATCCATACACAATGCTAGAGAGTCTACTGCTAATTCCATCAATGAAGCTGCCTGCTGCTTCTCATCAGACGTCAAGTGAATCGAAGGCCACTCTATGGCAGAAATTTCTTTCCAACACTCAATCCTCTGTACTATAGAATTGGGCAATTTTTTGTATATGACTAAGAACACACAACAGACCCAGAAGATACATGCATCACTGATAGTGAAACAGGCAGTGATATCAGTCAGAGAGAAACTGAGAGAATCGTTTGATTTCGTGGTAGTAGGAAAGAGCTCATAAATTTTCTGAACTGCTTTTTCAACATTCCCAGACATGCACAAACAATTCATCATCTGAACAAAAATGTCCAAGATGCATTCACTGGCATGCCTAACATCTCTGTCAGAATTAGATACATGGCAGCAGAGGGCTGAGAGCACAGCATCATATGCAGCTAACCTATCAATAAGCTGTTCTCGACTGTTAATGTACATAAGCCAGAGTTCATAGGAATTTTTGTTGAGTTCAACCTGCAAATCAGAATAAAGTGCCGGAAATGATCATTAATGTAAAGTAACACATTTTTAAAAGAAAAATATTATGAAAATTGACAGTTATCAGGATGTTTCTTTGAGAGATGGTGGAGCTAAGACAAAACTTATAAAATTGAAAATTTCAATGCACACAATTGTAGATGAAGGTAAAAAGCCACAATTCATACTGCACAACGGAATAAGTCATCCTTTCCAATCGTTTTCTGATTGCAGTAGTAAATCTGTAAATAAATAATCCAAAGGACTGGGGAAGTTGCATTGGACTCGAGAGCTCGAGCAATCACTTTAAGAGACTGTAAATTTAAATTAAAAAGAGTTAGCTAAAATATAAACCAACCTACTAATAAAAAAGCAAATATAATATATCTGATATAGGCAAAAAAATCACCTCTATACGGCCCTTTTGTTTGTCAGCCTCCTGATTTAGATGAAGAAACGCCATTTCCAGGGATTGGTCATTATCAGCAAAATATCCATCAACTTTACTCTAAGTAAACATCAAGCAAGAAGGAAAGTCAGAAACAACGATTCATCTTAAATGAAATTTAGAACACAAAGGACCGAACAAGTATAAAGAGTTCAAAGAAGTTCAAGTAACAATCAACTGAAACAAGGAGAAAGAAATCAAAGCTAGAAAGAAAGAAAAGAAGAGGTAGCTTGAAGTAGACTTGACTTTTAGCTGCTGGAGTAAAACTTAGGTTTTATGAAAATTTACAAGCCACTTGTGGATATGCCATAATGCATAAAGATGGATACACCAAAATCCAAGCATAAAAATGAAGGCATCTATGTACAGACACATACATAGACATGTACACGCACTTTTCTAGAGGAACTCAGGAGAGTATAAATGCCTGGAGCACAACGAAAAATGTCAGTCAAGCTCAAGGCCTAGAAAATGTGATATTGTTGATCATGCATTACCACAGCATTTTCATTTTACTGGAATGATTTTAATACGAAAGATAGGATTTTTTGACAAACCTTTTTACCATTTTTACTGTGAAAATAAAATGATTGCCTATTCCAAGCCCCATGAACTTCTATACGAGCTTCAGTGCCATGCAAGAACGGCTCATTGAAAGGCAAGTCGATTAGAAGCAGACTCGAAAGAACCATGGAAGCACTGAAACACTTTCTCCAGCACTGTCCATTGTCTCGAGATAAAACGGAATTATACCGCATATCAGCTTTGAGCACATCCAAGCCAACCAGATAAGTAGGAGGAGCCAAAACAAGATTTTTTAGAGACTTAGCAAGACGTGGTCCTCTCCAGGATGGTGATCCAGCCTGAAGATCTACACGAATATATATTCCCAAATTACTGCAATATGATGAATCTTTACCATTACATTTAAGAATTTATAACAGCATTATTACCAGGTTTATTAGAGGCATCATTCTTCGTATTGCTAATAGAGTAGTCTTGAACATGTTGCCAGGAGCATTCATCATTGTTGCATTTCCCCCTGAGTTCATACATGCAAAGTGGCCAAAATGGATCAATAGCAAGATTGCAAAAATAAGAACCAATCTGTCCACAGCAGCTATCCATAGTAGGCACTTCAACTGGACCCTGACACAATATGCTTCGGTTGCTTTTATTATGGACAGGGGTCCTGTCATTTCCACCGTTAACACGAAGACTAGCTAAATCTGGACTTCTGGTCAGCATCTGAAAACTTTTGGGCTCAGCAACCATCAGGTGGCAGATTACACTCTTCACAACAGGAGAAGATAGAGCAACATAAATTGTTGATTGTTGACCTACAGAAGAACAGTTAACTATTCAGATAACCAGCTAAAAATTGCATGACTAGAAGAGTACTTCTCAAACATACAGGTAAATCAAAAATGTGTGAGAACTTGTACTGACAGTGGGGAGCGGAAGAAACCAATAACTTGCTACAGAGAAGAAAGGGTTAAGCAACAATACATAGAACTTTCAACCTAGGAGCATATATGTCTTTCGGATCAAATTGAGCATATCAAAATCTCACGACACAAGGAGTACATACTGACAGCAGAAGAAATTTTCTCGTAATATTATTAAATGTCTGGATCCTTCAGACAACTGGAAAGTGATATCAAATTATCAAGCAGGATGTTCCCATTTGAATTATAATAGAATTTTAAAAGAGAGTTGAGAGGAAGTGCATATTTGATTCAACTTCACATTTTTAGACAACAACTCATTTTTAGACTTGAGTCTGCCAGGAAATCAAGAATCTTGGCTGGTCATGCCATATGCTTCAAGGAAGGTACATTTGGGTAGAATAAATCTCTCTTGGAAAAGGGATTATTTGCAGACAACGAAAAAGGAAACGGGGATGTTCAATCCTAAGATGGTACATTTAATCTTATATTCTTCTTGCTACAAGGATGAAACAAGCATAAATCAGTGAAAAAAAACTTTGTGAAAGAAGAATTATACAACATCCTGAACAATTAAAAACAATCTTTTTTAATGGTCACTAATCCACCGTTGATGGATTGGAACTATGTGATTGTGTTCTAACTGACCCCTGCAAAACCCTAGCAGTATGAAATCCCTTTACCTCACCCTACAAAAAATGGATAAGTAAACAGAACCAATGATGAATATAGTCATCCCATACAAAAGATAGTGGCCAACATTTTGCACGTGCAAAGTTGAGAGATAAAATTGAGTTTCAAACAAACAAAGAAAAGCTCTTTTGTATAATAAATTCAGTGTCGACAGAACAAAGATATAAATGTGGCTAATATGATGGCCTAAGCTCCATATACGAAATAGACAGGGTAACACAAACAAATCTGTCAACAATCCACCCATCTCACAGAAGTTGGCATGGGCTTCTTAAGCAACATATAGCCTTGGGGCACAGAAAGACGGAATCCACAGACCCCAAATACAATGATGAATAAATAACTCCCTTTCAAAGTCTGTGAACTCCTCTTAGCCCCAATGAACCATGTAAGAGGTATCACAACACACTGACTTGCACTACTGAAATTCATATGTATAGCTTCAAAAACTGTCGGCTGCAGATGAGGGAAAGGTGAACGATTCTTGAGAAACAGTTGACAGCCTAGATGACAAATCCACAGCCAAAAGTACAGTGCAAGAAAAGATGTGAATTGTATGCAATCATTGAATTGACATGTCAACCAGAGTCTAAATCTTTACCAGGTGTGGGCTGTTGTAGCAAGCAATTGTTATTAACCTTTTCCGCACTGAGGACCATTTGAAAGCCATTTATTATAGTATTTTGTTTCTTATATGCTTGTTAAAAGTGGCTAATTGTCAACGCAGAAAAAAGAAAGAAATAGATAGTATATTCGATGAGATATAATGGTTGATAGTACAAATATGGATGCTTGGAAAATAAAGCACAGGGTCCATACGATACACCATGTCCATGTATCTCAAAGGAAGGATAGCTTTTATAACACAAATCATTGCCAAACTTTCATTTACTTGAACTGAAAAAATAATAATAAGGCAGAAAACCAGACAAGACTCTAGCAATAAAATAAAATCAGTCTCCACAACTTAAAAATCACCAATTATCTACATATAAAATTAAATAGTTCCAAAATCCAGAAAGGTACCTTGCAGCTCAGAGTGGCTATCTTTATTTGCACCAGACAACAGTACAGTCCCTAAAATTGTCTCAGATTTCTCCCTAGCACTTCTCTTCCTCTTTTTCCCAGCACCATCATTTTCTGATCTTCCTTTATCAACAGGTACCATGCTCTGGCTAGATTCCCTATTCTTTGACAGACTTTTCTTTCTGAGTCTTTCAAAAAGTTGAGACCTCAATGATGCTTCGAGAAGCAGAGAGTCGTGAGAGCTATCAAATGATAGTTGCATTTCTTGACCGCTGCTCATGTCCTTTCCCACCTCTAGATTGTCTTTACTAGATTTGATACTACATTGAAGCGCATCCTCATTCTCGTCAACTGACATGCTTGAATCACTAGATGGGGAGCAGACACCATTTGCTTCACTGTCTTTTATGCGTGTCTCTAAACTAGAATTGTCAGATGGGAAGCACGTACCACTTCCTATACCATCTTTATTGTGAGTCTCTGACGTACTACCATCAGGCTCACTGCAAGGCTCAGATGGCAATTTTTCTCTCTCCGTGTGCAGATTAGATAATTGAGTATCATCATTGGCAGGATGGACATTCAGGTCACTCCCATCATTATTGGAAGCATCATTTGCATTACGCACTTGACTACTTAATGCGGGCAACGCATCCATATTAAGCTCAGGTATATTATTTGAAAAGTTTAATGCAGCTCCGTTCTCATCATCAGATCTGAAGGACCAAAATAGGTTTGAATTATTCATCATCAGATTTCGCAGATGAGCAGAATAAAGTTCCCTTTTGCTATAGAGATAATTGCATCTCGCTGTTGCTTCAATCAAAGCCTTCTGGGCATTTCTATAAGCTTTAAGAGCATTTCTTTCCTCAACTTCGCACTGGCGACGATGCTCCTGTGCATCCTCCAGTTCCTTATCTTGCAGTTCCTCTAAGTCCAGCAATGACTTTGCATCCATGTTCCTATTTCCCTGAACTGCTAGCTCACCCAAGTTCTTCCAGAAGCTTTGATAACCCAAAGATGCCTTTTGTCAAGTAGATAAAAGAAGTGTCAAAATTACAATAAGTGATTGGAAGCTAAAATAAGGTAACAAATAGCAATCCAAGCCTAGCATAAACAGCACTAGTCCCTACATTCCAGTTGCATGGAGAAATTATACCAGATGTTTCTCGTTCAAAAAGGACTCCGGCAACTTGTCATTACATCGAACTTGATCACTTCTGTCGGTTTCTTTGTTGTCGGAATTATTTTGTCTAGATATTGCGGTCAACTGGCTATCAAGCTCAGGAGGAGGCCACGTCTCCATAGTTCTCTTCAAGTATCAAAAATATATATATATAT
>NW_019257011.1:36710-37942 GCF_002742605.1 Olea europaea var. sylvestris
ATATATATATATATGTGACACAAAATGCAAAGCAAAAAAAGGGACAAAAAAACTCACTAGATGAATACACACACCTCATATCAGATGCAAATATATGAAAACCCACAAAACGTCTTGAGTAAGAAGTATATTTTCCAGAAAACAGATGAAGGCTTATTTCTTGGTACCCAAAAATCAAAACTACGCCAAAATATAGCATCCAGTGAATCAGAACCAAATGCAAAATTCAAAATGGAGTCCAGAACTAGACTGCATCTATAATGTCAGCACCAAGGTCTCATCCTTTGATTTTGTGATACAAGATATCTGGATTACTAACCTAGAGTGTTAGTTTTCAAATGGAAGTTATATAGGGAAAACACATTAGTGACCCAGAAATACCAATTACAATCAAATTTACATTACAGGCTTGAAGAGTATTAATGGGACAGCTTTACAAAATCATTAGGAGATAGGGCAAAAAAAGTCTTCGAGCAAGTAGGGGCAGAGCCAGCAATAAGGGCACTACAAACTTAATAAAGGTCAAAATCCACCCTACTTGATTCTCTCTATCAACATTTTCTACATTATACGGAAATTTTTATTTAAATAATCTGTCCATAACTGTTTCACATTGAAATAAATAAGTGATAACTACAGGATGCGTTATGTAAAATTCCTCAAATTCAACAAATAATGTAAAATACTTGTGTACGCCCATGCAATTAATCCAACATACATCACTAGATGGATCTGTGCAACTGAACCGACAATACAATGCAACGCAATGCAATTCTACTCAAATCTACCAAATGCAATAATAATATACACAAAATATTAACATTAATTAGCTCAATTGAACCAACATGTGGACTCAAACAAATTGCAATCGCTGCATAATAGTCCATTACAACCAACTAATCTGTCTTATTTGTCAAAAGTTTGAAAAAATGAAATCAACTTTCTTTTGCTCTGATTATTTTAAAAATGGTAGCTTCTATCAAATCCAAATAAGCCCACTGCCCATAATTCTTATATAAGAAAATAGTCTTCTTTTGTCATAGAATCTAATGACACGATACGGGTATGCCCGGGAAAAAAAATAAATTGGCCCATAAATAACATGCAAATACTATTAAGAAAAAAATATAGTAATTTTGCCACATCATACACCGATAAGTGAATAACTATATTTCAAGATTCTTGGGTTAATTTTGAAATGACAAAAAGAGAAAAATACCTGAAGTTTAACT
>NW_019257012.1:0-1119 GCF_002742605.1 Olea europaea var. sylvestris
GACAGGTCGATCGGAAACAAAAATCGCGCCGGGGCGAGTTTCGTCATTTTTCGCGACGGTGTCGAAATGGGCAGAAATTTGACCGGTCGATCGGAAACAAAAATCGCGCCGGGGATAATTTCTTCATTTTTTGCGACGGTGTCGAAATGGGCTGAAATTTGACAGGTCGATCGGAAACAAAAATCTCGCCGGGGCCAATTTTGACATTTTTCGCGACGGTGTCGAAATGGGCTCAAATTTGACAGGTCGATCGGAAACAAAAAACGCGCCGGGGGCAATTTCGTCATTTTTCGCGACAGTGTCGAAATGGGCTGAAATTTGACAGGGCAATCGGAATCAAAAATCGCGTCGAGGGCAATTTCGGCATTTTTTCGCGACGATGGCGAAATGGGCTGAAATTTGACAGGTCGATCGGAAACAAAAAACGCGCCGGGGGCAATTTCGTCATTTTTCGCGACAGTGTCGAAATGGGCTGAAATTTGACAGGGCAATCGGAATCAAAAATCGCGTCGAGGGCAATTTCGGCATTTTTTCGCGACGATGGCGAAATGGGCTGAAATTTGACAGGTCGATCGGAAACAAAAAACGCGCCGGGGGCAATTTCGTCATTTTTCGCGACAGTGTCGAAATGGGCTGAAATTTGACAGGGCAATCGGAATCAAAAATCGCGTCGAGGGCAATTTCGTCATTTTTCGCGACAGTGTCGAAATGGGCTGAAATTTGACAGGTCAATCGGAATCAAAAATCGCGTCGAGGGCAATTTCGTCATTTTTTCGCGACGATGTCGAAATGGGCTGAAATTTGACAGGTCGATCGGAGACAAAAATCGCGCCGGGGCGAATTTCGTCATTTTTCGCGACGGTGTCGAAATGGGCTGAAATTTGACAGGTCGATCGGAAACAAAAATCGCGCCGGGGCGAATTTCGTCATTTTTCGCGACGGTGTCGAGATGGGCTGAAATTTGACAGGTCGATCGGAAACAAAAATCGCGTCGGGGCAAATTTCGTCATTTTTCGCGACGGTGCCGAAATGGGCAGAAATTTGACAGGTCGATCGGAAACAAAAATCTCGCCGGGGGCAATTTCGTCATTTTTCGCGACGGTGTCGAAATGGGCCAAA
>NW_019257013.1:0-1119 GCF_002742605.1 Olea europaea var. sylvestris
AACATGTACAAAAGCAATTTCTTATTCTTTGAAACAATTTACTATGATTTAAAACAATAGAGAGGTATTATATTAATGTATTTAGGTATATTTTAGTTTCTTTACCTTTTTTTTGTCAAAATCTTTGCCTGACAAGGGGTAAATAAGGCTTTTTAAAACAGTCAATAAGAAAATCAAACAAACGATTTTTCTCTCTTGGTGTAGACACTTCATCCACATAAAATTGAGCCATTCAATTTAAAACATAGCTGAACAAGGCAATTAAGTAATTTATACCACTATTCTTCCACATTTCAGTCTATAACTTTTCTAGCAATGTAAATAAAATATTATTCAAGGTCTTACCTGAAATTTGAAAATAATAGTGACCATTCATATAGCACGTGATCCTGTTTGCACTATGATTAGAAAATCCTTAATCCAACCGTTCGTCTACTGACACGTCATCAAAACTGTAATGTGCCCTTGTCCAACTACTCCCATACCATACCAACATACTAGTAATTACACTCGACACTGCCACTAAGATACTCCCACGCACACGTAAAAATTTCGTACACCAGGTCAATATTTCTATATAATATATATGTATATATGACTTGAATATTTACTAGCTCGTGAAAAATTGTGGACGTATTGAAATTTAACCAAAATGTGTAACATTGTCTCGATTTTAATTTAATACACAATAGAGTCGATAATTCAAGCTTTAAAACAACAAGACTATCAATAATATAATTATGTCATCGTTGATTAAATGAACTTTTAAGTGTGAAGAAGTGATGGGTTTAATAGAGGACAAGTTTATGTCCTCTTCTATTAAAATAAGAATAATATTAGGGTTAGAGCACCAATTTAGGTAATCATAATTTAATATATGATATTACATTTAAGACCCTGTTTGGTAATGATTTTAAAGCAATTAAAATCAATATTTTGACCGTTATTTCACTATTTCAGTCATCATTTTTGAATTCTTCTCTTACAGATAGAACTCACTTTATCTCTAACGATCAAAAAATCAATTCTTAAAATTCCGACCAAACATCCTCTATATTATTTTATCATTTAATATCGTGCATTTTACTCTTAAAATAATGAACTTTGAATGCTAAGAAG
>NW_019257014.1:0-1119 GCF_002742605.1 Olea europaea var. sylvestris
AGTTTTCAGTGTGAAAGGCGTGAGACCCTGTATTCTTCTCCATTACAGTAAAAGCAATAGAGGCAAATGGGAATAGCTCTCACATTGAGGGTGGACCAACGATTTTCATTAAAAAATCTGTGTATTAGCTTTGCTTGTAATCTGATTACATTCTATATGTTATTGCTCTCGCAAGAAGGAAATATGACTTGATTCATAACACAGACTTCCTATGACCCGTAACAGCCAGTTGAGCTTGGTGTAGGACGTCTACTGAATTGACATCATTACGCGGATACCTCGTTTCTTTTCCTCATCACAGATTGAAGACATTGATCCACAAATACTGAAATAAGAATTGCAGCCTAAGAGTTTCGCACTAGTGCACTACATTGAACTCCAACAGCATTAATCAAGTGAAAGAATATCTTTCCTGAATTCACTACAAAAATTTAATAGCTAAATTTGGGAAATAGATTGAAACACAGAAAGTTGACGACTTCCAACAAAAGATACCTTGACCATCATGATTTTCATCGTGAACACAATGTATTTGCAAGTATTTAAGATTATTTTAGCCTCCAAAAGTTAAGGAAAGGAAAAACTTACGGCAAAGAATGAACCTAGCTGAACAACGCCATGAGGAAGAACAGGTATAACAGCAACTGTCTGATATAAAACAAAAAGATTGATGAATAACAAAATACAGGACAGCAAACACACCAGAGAGAGACGAAACTTTATACCTGCATGCCAGCTGAAAATTGTTGGCAAAGCTCTTGTAGAACCTAGAAGAACAACAAATAATGAAATTTTATAACACAACATATTCATACATGTCCCTTCAAATGCAGGTCAGATTTAGTTTTCCAATCAAAAGCCTAACATATGCACAGCTTTTATAAATCAACATATTCAGTTTATCAATCAAAAGCCTATCACGTGCACAACTTTCATAAATTGGTGGCACTGAGAATTAGAATATGGTACCTTTGCTGGCTACAATACCATGTTGAACCATATTATCTAAAAGTTCAAGTTGCTACAATTTGGACAAATTAGTTTATTTAAATTATATCCTCGACAGAAGCACATATGAAGATGTACACAACTTAGCATCAACAAAAAATGCACCTTCAC
>NW_019257015.1:0-1118 GCF_002742605.1 Olea europaea var. sylvestris
GAAGATAGCCTCCATTATGGTGTGAATATGTATGTTTAACTTCAGCAGCTTGCCTCAATTCTTGACTCAAAGTAGCTCCAAGTGCTGTCCATTGTGTTTACAAATTATTCCCAAAGCTTCCTCAAATTTCGTGTATACATGTGATGCCATTTCAGTAGCCAGCCAGCCCTTTAATTTCTCCAGTAGCTGAATTCTATTGTTGTATATATCTATATTTATTAATCTTCACCAGCAAGCAACCTCTTCTCTTCTCTTTTCCCAGCTGTAGACGTATATAGGTATATTTTGGCTGCATTGTTTTTTCAGTTCATCTGCATGTCTATATAAATAGACTTTGACTTATGGGTCATAATTTTCCAAGTTCAAACCCTAGCCCAACTCAAGTATAAATATTGCACTTCAAGCCTTGACTTTTAGACATATTTAATTAAGTCCTTTTTTGTTCATAGAATACCAATTACAATTAAAAACTTAACACTAGCGTCGTTGTTGGCGGAGATGGAAAGGTAATAAAAAGAGTGGAGTGGCTTTGATTGCTGGCTTCTTCATTTGGCATTCTCGAATAGTGATGCAACAACAAAGGGATGGGTGGTTGTTAAGGACCGGTAGTGGCATGGCAGCAATGACTACAACGAATTATGCGCCGACACTTCACGTCGAATGTTTGGTTAATCACTACGAAGAACCATTCTCTCAAAGGGACTATTGCTTAGAGTCTTGTGTCATGATAATCGGTTGCTTTGGTTTATTTTTTCCTAATTTGATTTAGTAGGCTTCTCTATTGCCCCATAAGGAATATAACTTAAAAAATAGAATTACCAAGTTAATTTGCTTACCTTAGAATTTTATTTCGATAGTTTGATTTTCCATTTCATCTCCTTATTTTCTCTTTCTCTGTATTTTTTTTCTTATTTTCTGAAACATCTACAGATTTTGCTATTGGTAGTAGAGTAGTTTGGGGAATCTTATTTAACACACATCATGCTTCCTGTGTTTTTGGTAGCAGTTGGTGAAAATGCTGATTTCAAATTCTTCCCATCCACTATGCAATCGTGATAAAGCGGCAATTGGCCCCCTGGGGCATATCCTAGTGGTGCAAAGGACAAGGGTGAGGTATA
>NW_019257016.1:0-1118 GCF_002742605.1 Olea europaea var. sylvestris
ATATAAGTTTTTTTTTTTTTTACAAATTTTATATAATATTCTTCAACAATATTAATAGCTTAAATTGTGTTTCTTCAGGAAAGCACAATTAAAAACAAGTTCTTTTAAAAAATATGATATGAAAAATATTAAACTTTTTCAAAAGTAATAATACAATATTATTTTAAATATTATATGTGTGAATTTATTCTTTTTCAGGAAAAATAGTACAAGTATAATATTCTTTTTCAACCAATACTATACTATTCTTCTGGATATGATTTAGATTGTTCCATTTCAAGAACGATAAACAATACTATAATATTGAACAAAAAGTTTACATTCAAACAACTATTTATCTTTCATAAATTGGTATTGTCAAATCAATATAATCGTATCGAATAACTATACCGCCTTGTTATATAATTTAAAATTAAGAGAATACTAACAAATCTTTAAGTAGAGAAGAAGAGTTTATTTATAAACTCAATTGATTAGAACTTCTAGTCTTTCTTTTTTTAATTGAAGGAATTTTTTTCTTCTTCCTCAACTAACTAGATATTTGTAAGTAGAAAGAAAAATAAATTTTACTAATTCAATTGGCTAGAATTTCGTACTAATAACGTGTTATGAAAAAAGAGAAGAAATTAAAAAAGTCAATAGACTTGTGTGTTATATTGAGAACGAAGGTTCTATAGGAATATAATAGTAATAAGAACAATACATTAATTTTTTCTCCAATAAACAAAAATAAAAGAAAGAAATAAAAAAGGGAAATTCTTTTGATTAGGAGTCTCTTAGGCCCTTCTGGTTTGCATTTCGGTTTTGAGGTTTGAGTTTACTTTTAGTTTTCTATTTTTGAAAGTTTGTTTTTAGATTGCTGAAAATGAGCTGATTTTGTCATTATAAAAAAATATTTCTCAAAATGAAAATTTTAAAAACACATTTAGCTAAGAATATTGAGAAATTGTTTTAACATTTTATTACTTGAATTATTATTATTTAGTAACATTCGATTATATAGTATGATAGAATAATTTTATGTTAATATGTTATCAAGTAATAAATATATTTTAACATTGGTGGATCTTATAATACCTTTTTAATACAAAAGTAAAATAAATAATAATAATAATAAT
>NW_019257017.1:0-1118 GCF_002742605.1 Olea europaea var. sylvestris
CACTCAACATAGAAATTCTACAACGCGAATTCTTGATACAGATAAGCAAATTCGCATATTGTGCTCTCGATAACAAAATTAATTATCTGAAGTGGAAAAATGCAGGCAAGTGCAGATGTTAATCGACGGATTGCCAGAATAACAGCTCATCTTAATCCGCGCACTAATAATCTTAAGGTGCTTTCTGATTTCCCACTTATTTTCCTTTTATTTATTTTTTACCGTTTAATTCATTTCCGATTTGGTTTCTGACTGAGAAAATCCGTCCTCACCGATGTAAGTTGGCTTCAATATAATATGATTATGAGTAATTTTTAAAAATCTGAAGCTTTTTCGTTTTTTATTGTAGTTTCGTTTAGGGTTCAAAACATTAGGGGTCAGAAATTCTAGCAAAAATCCCTATTTTCATTTGAACTCTATTTTCTTTGGAATAATTTGTTATAATTGAGTGACTACAATTTGATCATTCTCTCTGGTTTGACTAACGGGCACGTAACTGTTTTCTAGATATGGATTAATTCACCAAATTGATGACGTGTACGTTAAATGATCGACTTGAAATAAAATGAAATTTGATGATCAATTAGACATTTTTTGCTAAAAATTTAGCTCTCACTCGTTTTCATAAGCAACTTGGGATTTAAAAGGTGATCGTGCTCATTCTAATGACATTGTCTTGAACGACCCTTGTTGCTTTATAATTATTTGATTGCTTAAATTTGGAAAAAGCTCGTGCTTTTCTTGAAATTTGGAAAAAGCTCGTGCTTTTTCTTGGATCATTTTACTGATTTAAACTGAACTGTTTTTACTTGTCTGAAATGTGAACCTAAAGATGGAAGGGAGTTCGAATTTGAGACTGGAGAACTGTAGGGCAAAAGGAGGATCACCTGGATTCAAGGTGGCAATATTGGGTGCAGCAGGTGGCATAGGCCAGCCATTAGCAATGCTTATGAAGATGAATCCATTGGTATCGGTGCTTCATCTTTATGATGTAGTAAACACTCCAGGAGTAACAGCAGATATCAGCCACATGGACACTGGTGCTGTGGTAATTCATTTTTTATCATTTTTAATTTCCATTAGTTAACTGATATTCTATTATCTGTCAGTTTATTGTA
>NW_019257018.1:0-1118 GCF_002742605.1 Olea europaea var. sylvestris
GGCGAGTTGCTAGTCTAATTCGATTGGAGTGGAGCCAACGAAAAGTGGTTTTTAATTTCATGATAACTTCGGGTTTGATCGTTGTCGGCTAATTGCTAGTCTAATTCGATTGGAATTGAGCCAATGAAAATTTGTTTCTGATTTCATGATAACATCGGGTTTGAACATGTTTGGCGAATTGCTAGTCCAATTCGATTGGAATCGAGCCAATGAAAATTGGTTTTTGATTTCATGAAAACTTCGTGTTTGTTATTTTTGGCGAATTGCTAGTCTAATTCGATTGGAATGGAGCCAATGAAAAGTGGTTTTTGATTTCATGATAACTTCGGGTTTGTTCGTTTTTGACGAATTGCTAGTCTAATTCGATTGGAATGGAGCCAATGAAAAGTGGTTTTTGATTTCATGATAACTTCGGGTTTGATCATTTTTGGGTAATAGCTAGTCTAACTCGATTGGAATCGAGCCAATGAAATGTGGTTTTTGATTTCATGATAAATTCGTGTTTGTTCGTTTTTGAAGAATTGCTAGTCTAATTTGATTGGAATGGAGCTGATGAAAAGTGGTTTTTGATTTCATGATAACTTCGGGTTTGTTCGTTTTTGACGAATTGCTAGTCTAATTCGATTGGAATTGAGTCAATGAAAAGTAGTTTTTGATGCCATGATAACTTAGGGTCTGATCGTTTTCGGTGAATTCTTAGTCTAATTCGATTGGAATCGAGCCAATGAATAGTGTCTTTCGATTTCATGATAACTTCGAGTTTGATCGTTTACGAAAAATTGCTAGTCTAACTCAATTGGAATCGAGCCAATGAAAAGTGGTTTTCAATTTCATGATAACTTTGGGTTTGATAGTTTTCGGCAAATTGCTAGCCTAATTTGATTGGAATCGAGCCAATGAAAAGTAGTTTTTGATTTCAGGATAACTTCGGGTATGTTCATTTTTGGCAAAATGGTTGTCTAATTCGATTGTAATCCAGCCAATGGAAAGTAGTTTTTGATTTCTTGATAACTTCGGGTTTGTTCATTTTTGGCGAATTGCTAATCTAATTCGATTGGAATCGAGCCAATGGAAAGTAGTTTTTGATTTCTTGATAACTTCGGGTTTGTTCATTTTTG
>NW_019257019.1:0-1118 GCF_002742605.1 Olea europaea var. sylvestris
GCCAAATTCCTTCATTTGTGACTCCGAATAATTATGTAAGGTTGAAGTAGTGCTGGGTAGGAAATTAAAAAAGAAAAACCGCATTAGGGGCAATTTTGTCATTTGTCGCGACGGTGTTGGAACGGGCCCAAATTTTGCAGGTTGATTCGAAATGGCCCGCAAAATTGGACTCGGGGCACAGAAGCGAAATCACGGGATTTTAGCCAAATTCCTTCGTTTGCGCCTCCGAATGATTAATTTTCGTATTAATTATGTCAGGTTGAAAAAATGCTGGACAGAAAATTAACAAAGAAAAACCACTCTAGGGGCAATTTTCTCATTTGTCGCGACGGTGTCAGAATGGGCCGAAATTTGGAAGGTTGATTGGAAACGGCCTGTGAAATTGGACTCGGGGTACAGTCCCGGGATCACGGGATTTTAGCCAAATTCCTTTATTTGGGCCTTCGAATAATTAATTTCTGTATTAATTATGTCAGATTGAAGAAGTGCTGGACAGAAAATTAACAAAAAAAAATCGCACCAGGGGCAACTTTGGTCATTTGTCGCGACAGTGTCAGAATGGACCCAAATTTTGCAGGTTGATTAGAAATGGCCCGCAAAATTGGACTCGAGGCAAAGTCCTGGGATCACGGGATTTTAGCCAAATTCGTTCGTTTGGGCCTCCGAATAATTAATTTCTGTATTAATTATATCAGATTGAAGAAGTGCTGGAAAGAAAATTAACAAAGAAAAACCACACCAGGGGAAATTTTGTCATTTGTCGCGACAGTGTCGGAATGGGCCGAAATTTGGCAGGTTGTTTGGAAACGGCCGGCAAAATTGGACTCGAGACACAGACCCGGGATCATGGGATTTTAGCCAAATTCCTTCTTTTGGGAGTCCAAATAATTAATTTCCGTATTAATTATGAAAGGTTGAAGTAGTGCCGGACAGAAAATTAAAAAAGAAAAACCGCACCAGGGACAATTTTGTCATTGGTCGCGACGGTGTCGAAATGGACCCAAATTTGGCAAATTGATTGGACATGGCCCGCAAAATTGGACTCGGAGCATAGACTCGGGATCATGGGGTTTTAGCCAAATTCCTTCGTTTGGGCCTCCGAATGATTAATTTCCGTA
>NW_019257020.1:0-1118 GCF_002742605.1 Olea europaea var. sylvestris
AAAAAAAGTCCATTCTATTCAATAGTCTCAGCATTCATATCGACTGATGTGAAGTTCCATTACACCTACCACAGTTTCCTTCTTCAACTGGAGATTATGGCAAGATTTGATACCGACTGATTTGGTCATTCAGAGAAGGATTTGTTGTCATCTAGCCTCCTGTTGCCAGTGTTGTTCAGAGATCGAGACTAGTTCACACATTTTCACTGGAAGCACCATCTCTCATCAAGTATGGAATCATTTAGGAGATATCTCTCAGGTACTGATAAGATCAAGTGAGGGAGTTAGACCTCAGTTCCAGAGATGAAGGTATTCGGGTCAATATGTTCGTAAGGGACACATTCGCACTGTCATTCATCTGTTATATTTTGGTTCTTATGGCTTGCGAAGACTGACGCGAAGCATAATGAGATATGCATGGAGCCTAGATATATCAATTGGAATCTTCAATATGATTTCACTTCTTCATATAGGTCGCTTATTCTAGCCTATTTACTAACATGGAGACATGTCTATCACCTCTTGTGGTGGGGGCATTATTCAGGACCAAGCTAGTCATTACATTATAGCATTCTCGTCATATTGTGGATATTATGCCATTCTGGAGACTAAGCTAGGGCTATCTTGAATGAAATTTCACTTGCTCGTTGATTTGAATTATCTCTCATTTGGATGGAGGTCGAATTGTTTGTGGCAGTTCACTATTTCACTAATGGTGGAGGACCATGCACAATTCAAATCATTCTTAGACAAACTAAACACCATCTCTCTATTGATCGTAATACTATTTCTCACACTTATCGCGAGGGGAACCAGGCGGCCGATTCAGTCACTTTTGGGATTAGTGCCATTACCAACAGTATGATCCTTTTTGACCTTCCACGACAATTTTGAGCTCTTGTACAGAAAGATAGATATGGACTTCCTAGTATTAGATAACATTATTTTAACTTTTATTTGCTTGCTTTGTATTGAAAGTGGTACTTCCATTCTAATTACATCCCTTCATATGTTGCATCTTATTAATTTTGGAAGCTCAGGTTTACACCCCTTCATATGTTGCATCTTATTGATTTTGGAAGTTCAGGTTTACGCCCTTTCCCCACATTCCCTGTGTT
>NW_019257021.1:0-1118 GCF_002742605.1 Olea europaea var. sylvestris
GATGGTGGTCACATATTATTTGGTTAGCTTTGACCACTAAAATTTTTAATCTGTAACCAATATACAATATGTGAACCGTGAAAAAGATAAATGGTGATAAAAAAATAATGCGTGACCTAAAAAATTGTTAATTTGTGCCAGATAATTTGATAATTTGTGATTGTATAATAAATTGTGACTTATAATATTTGTAATTTGTATCGATAAATAAATTGTGACTTATAAATTTTTTATTTGTGACCTATAAGCAAATTGTGACTTGTAATCGTGACTGTAAAATAATTTTGTCACATCTATCTGATAAAAAATAATAATATGTAACTAACTAAATTATTAATTGGTGATCAAATTATATAGATCTATGACATTTATATATTTAATTAATAAAATATATAATAAACTAATTAAATCATAAATAAATTTTAATAAATATCTGATTTTTGAAATTTGAAACATTTGTTCTTAGTTTTGAAATATGTGATACTTAACATCTTAGTAATGCATTTTTCCCTTTCACATTTAGCAATACGAGGAAAGTGGCATCATTTTATACTGAAACTTTGTTGGACTAGAAGTTACATGCCGTGCTATTCACAATCTGATTATCCTCCATCAAGTTGAGTACCAATAGAAAAAGAAGTGGTGAGAGGCTCAAATTTTGTTTTTATCTGATAGAGCAACAGTAGGAAGAATGGTGGAAAGAACCATTTCTTCTTTCGAGCATAATGTAGAGCAATTAGAAGGGAAAATCATGAATTAATTAGAAAGGAGAATAAATAAGAAGGATCTACAAAGACATGATTAATTTTCAGCTTGAGTGTCAATTTACGTAAGCGGTGTACATTTCGAAAGTATTTTTCGATTCTGCACAATCTTGCCGGGTGATGTTCTCACCAATATCATCAAATTTTGGCGATCAATTTCATCATTTAGGGGGTTCATTTTAGCAATTTCCTGTTTTGATGAGTTTAAAGGTAATTTCGTCTTTTTTGCAGTATTTTAATTTTATTCAGATTTATTTTGCAATTTTTTTATTTAGATTTGTCTTCAAAATTCTGATTTCGATTTGATTAAAATTTGTTTTTTGTATTTAAATATGTGTTAAGGTTGTGAAAACT